>NC_072465.1:25581880-25691880 GCF_027596085.1 Anoplopoma fimbria | reverse complement strand
TGATCCAACCGGATGTAGCTGCCGATAAACAATGTGGTTTCCGTGTTTGGGTTATGTTGCCCGGCGGGGAGGTAGCGCCCCCACGTGGTGGGAGGCCGGTACTGCATGTAACACACCTCATTCAATGGTTTGTCTTTATTTTTATTTATATATATATATATTTTATTTATTTATTTATTTATATATATAAATAAATATATATATTGTTTTTATTTATTTATATATGTACAGTACCAGTCAAAAGTTTAGACACACCTTTTCATTAAATGGTTTGTCTTTATTTTTATTTATTTATATATATAAATATATATATATATATTTATTTATATATATATTTATTTTTATTTATCTATATACAGTACCATCTATCTTATTTTGACTTGGTACAGTTCAAAAGTTTAGACACACCTTCTCATTCAATGGTTTGTCTTTTTTCTTTTTTATTTATATATTTTTTTTTTAAATATTTTATATAAATAAATATATATTTTATTTATTTATTTATATATATACAGTACCAGTCAAAAGTTTGGACACACCTTCTCATTCAATGGTTTGTCTTGACACCACTTCCTGGATCACAGACTACCTCACAGGCCGGCCACAGTACGTCAGGGTGGATGGCTGTGTCTCTGAGTCTGTGATCAGCAACACCGGCGCACCCCAAGGAACTGTACTGGCACCGTTCCTCTTCACTCTCTACACCTCGGACTTCCGCTTCAACTCTGGTTCCTGCCACCTCCAAAAGTTTTCCGATGACTCCTCCATTGTTGGATGTATCACCAGGGACAACGAGGAGGAGTACAGAGGACTGATTGAGAGCTTCATCACATGGTGCAGCAACAACCACCTGAAGCTCAACATCAGCAAGACCAAGGAGCTTGTGGTGGACTACCAGAGGAACAGAAGCCCCCCTGTCCCTGTTTTCATTCAGGGAGGGGAAGTGGAGAGGGTTGAGTCCTACAAGTACCTTGGGGTGCAGATAAACAATAAACTGGACTGGACACACAACACTGATGCCCTCTACAGGAAAGGACAGAGCAGGCTGTTCTTCCTGAGGAGGCTGAGGTCGTTCAATGTGTGCAATAAACTGCTCAAGGCATTCTACCAGTCTGTGGTAGCCAGCGCCCACTTCTTCGCTGTAGCGTGCTGGGGTGGTGGCATCAGGACTGGAGATGCCAACAAACTCAATAAGCTGGTGAGGAAAGCCAGCTCTGTGGTGGGTCTGGAGCTGGACAGTCTGGAGTCAGTGGGTGAGAGGAGGATGAAGGCCAAACTCAGAGCCATCCTGGACAATCCCTCTCACCCTCTCCATGAGGAACTGTGGCAGCTGGGCAGCTCTTTCAGCCATCGGCTGATTCTGCCAAAGAGCAGGACGGAGCGCTTCAGACGCTCATTTGTGCCCACTGCCATCAGACTGTACAACAACAGTGGAGACCACAGTCTGTCAACATGCTGACCAGGTGCCCCTGTGTCTGTGTAGTTGTATAGTATGTGTATTTATTGTCTGTGTCTGTGTAGTTGTATAGTATGTGTATTTATTGTCTGTCTGTGTAGTTGTATATTATGTGTATTTATTGTCTGTGTAGTTGTATATTATGTGTATTTATTGTCTGTGTATGTATAGTTATATATATATGTATTTATTTGTATCTATTGTCTAAATATAGTTAAATAAATATATATATTTTTAATTTATTTATATTTCCCCATGGGGATTCAATTCAATGGTTTGTCTTTATTTTTATTTATTTAATATAATATATATATATATATATATATATATTTATTTTTTATATATATATATATAAATATATATATATATATAAATAAATATATATATTTTTTAATTTATTTATATATATATACAGTACCAGTCAAAGGTTTGGACACACCTTCTCATTCAATGGTTTGTCTTTATTTTTATTTATTTATAGTCAAAAAGTTTGGATGTACACCTTCTCATTCAATGGTTTGTCTTTATTTTTATTTACAGTATAAATTTGGACACAACTTCTCATATATATATATTTATTTATTTATATATATATATATATATAATATAAATAAATATATATATTTATATATATAATAAAAATAAATATATATATAAAATAAAAATAAAGACAAACCATTGAATGAGAAGGTGTGTCCAAACTTTTGACTGGTACTGTACCAAGTCAAAATAAGATAGATGGTATTGTATATATATAAATAAATAAATAAATATATATATATATATATATATATAAATAAAAATAAAGACAAACCATTGAATGAGAAGGTGTGTCAAAACTTTTGACTTTTGGTACTGTATATATATAAATACATTTTAAAAATATATATTTATTTATATATATACAGTACCAGTCAAAAGTTTGGACACACCTTCTCATTCAACCACTTTAAAGAATCTAAAATATAAAACATATTCTTGTTTGTTGAGCATTGTCTTCAATATTAATCAACAATGTAAAAAAATTTTTAACTTTTGACTGGTACTGTATATTTATTTGGATTAGGAACTGGGGATGCAATTAGGGAAAAGGTGTGTTAAACGTCCATCTGAGTATGTATCACCTATCAATGCAACTTGAAGTATTTGCTTTGTGGTTGCACAGTGTGAGATCAACACACACACACACACACACCTACCTACCTACACACACACACACCCCTACCTACATGCACACACCTACCTACACACACAAAATAAAGAAAAACCATTGAATGAGAAGGTGTGTCCAAACTTTTGACTGGTACTGTATGTCTTATCAGCAATATAAAGTGGATATTAGACAGGGATTTAAGACCTGTTTGCATTCATAACGCTAGCTCTAAACAGCTTATAAAAGATCATTAAAACCACTACTGCTGATTGTTTGTGATTGTTGGAATAGTGGAAAGAATAATTCCTATAACTGATACTAATAATAAATATACAGTACCAGTCAAAAGTTCCCTAATAATAATAATAATAATAATAACTTTATTTATATAGCACCTTTTAAAAACAAGGTTTACAAAGTGCTTCGACAGACAAGGCAGCAAACAAATTAACACAAGTACAACAACATCAACACTTTCACCACCACCAACGACAAACAACACATTTTAAAAAGATTTTCATGCAACAAAAGGCATCTGTGATGAGCGATAATAATAATAATAACTTTATTTATATAGCACCTTTTAAAACAAGGTTTACAAAGTGCTTCGACAGACAAGGCAGCAAAACAGTGCGATAGAAGAAACATTAAGGACATCGTTAGGATAAAACTAAACTAAGAAATAAAATTAAATAACAAGTGACAATCAAATAAACGAACAAAATAAATGAAATCAAGTGAAATAGATAAACATAAAATAAACAAATATAGGATAAAATAGTAACCTCTATCTGAAAATATAGATTGCATATATAAATACATATATCATATGCAGAAATAAAGAAAAAAAAATTGTGACTCAATTTTTTAAAAACTCAATTCAGTTCATTTTGTGTTTTAAAAGTGGCTTTTTTTTTTGGTGCTGCAGTTTTTGTTGAAACTTGCTTTTGTTGCATTCACATGTTTAAAGTGGTGTTTTAATAAAGCTCTTATTGGGCATTCAGTTTCACAAATTACAAATTTGCCTCAGAGGGCTTTACAATCTGTACACATGCAACATCCTCTGTCCCGGAACCCTCACATCGACACAGGAAAAGCTCCCCTAAAAAAACCCTTTAACAAGGAGAAAAAAGGAAGAAACCTCTGGGAGAGCGACAGAGGAGGGATCCTTCTCCCAGGATGGACAGAATGCAATAGATGTCATGTGTACAGAATGAACAACATAACAGAGTTACAACACATTCAATGCATATGACATAAATGATTTATATAATAAGAGTAGTAAGCAGAGTAACAAAGGAAACATTAAGAACACTTGCAAAAGCAGCAATGACTATAGTAGAATTAAAATAATGATATAGGGAATAGTATTAGTAATGTAACTAATAATAATAATCGAAGTAGCAGTGGGTGTCATTCGGGTCACAGCAGGAGGCACGACCACGGTCCAGGTACCACAACGATTCGTGGAAACCTGCGAGGCGAGAAAGCAAAAGGGCTTCAGGGTGGAAGCAGGGCTTATATGCGTAATGGTACAGGTAATAGTAATAGTAATGTGACTAATAATAATAATAATCGAAGTAGCAGTGGGTGTCATTCGGGTCACAGCAGGAGGCACGACCGCGGTCCAGGTACCACAACGATTCGTGGAAACCTGCGAGGCGAGAAAGCAAAAGGGCTTCAGGGTGGAAGCAGGGCTTATATGCGTAATGGTACAGGTAATAGTAATAGTAATGTGACTAATAATAATAATCGAAGTAGCAGTGAGTGTCAGCCGGGTCACAGCAGGAGGCACGACCACGGTCCAGGGACCACAACGATTCATGGAAACCTGCGAGGCGAGAAAGCAAAAGGGCTCAAAGAACTAAACGTAGAATAATCATTCTGCCCATTTCAAAATCATATGAATTACATTTTATTGTGAATAATGATGTATCACTGTGAACAACCCTTTAATATTGCAGCTGCTAAAGGAGGAGATCATTTTAATTACGTTAATGTTACAAAAACAAGAGAGGTAAACAACAATTCAATGATGTGGCTTAAAAAAAAGATGCAAATAAGAAAACAAATGACAAAACATAAATAAATTCATTAAAAATCACTGCAGGTTTGAAGATTATTTTCTCAGTATGCTGTATTTATAAAATCTTTCTTCATCTCTGAATATATGGTAACGGAAAGTCATGTTTTTATACTTTTACCTAAAGCTACTCCAAGGAACTTTTATTTATCGTTGATTTGGGCAGTCCCTGTGGACGGAAGCAGTAGTATTTCCGAGCACCAGAGTATTAGCATAAAAAAATATACTAATATACAAAAAGTAGAGTAATCATTCTGCCAATTTCAGAAACATAGGAGTTATATTTTATTGTAATTATTGATGCATTACTGTGTTCAACCCAGCTGGTAGAGGGGAAGCAAATGTTTAACTATGTTATATTCTGCTAGGTACCTTAATGATGATATCTCATCATTTATAAATTGATTTTTATTTCGTATTAATAATCTAAACGCAGTGGACTAAAAGGATACAGTGGACTAAAAGGATGCAGTGGACTAAAAGGATACAGTGGACTAAAAGGATGCAGTGGACTAAAAGGATACAGTGGACTAAAAGGATGGACTAAAAGGATACAGTGGACTAAAAGGATACAGTGGACTAAAAGGATGCAGTGGACTAAAAGGATGCAGTGGACTGAAAGGATACAGTGGACTAAAAGGATACAGTGGACTAAAAGGATGCAGTGGACTAAAAGGATGCAGTGGACTAAAAGGATGCAGTGGACTAAAAGGATGCAGTGGACTAAAAGGATACAGTGGACTAAAAGGATACAGTGGACTAAAAGGATGCAGTGGACTAAAAGGATGCAGTGGACTAAAAGGATAAAGTTGACTTAAAATGTCAGTACTCAAGTGAAGCTAATTAAAATAGTATTTAAGCACAAATTTGAGTAAATGTACTCTATTACATTGCAGCATCGACACTGACTATACTATATATTCTTAATTCTATTATTCTATTTCTGCACAATAAAGACTATTATTTTATGAGCTCTTATTTTGACAGGTCACACCGGAAGGTTCCTCATGTTCCATGCATGCTTGTTAGAACTCCAGCTGATGGATGCAAATGTTTATTTGAGCTAGTTAGGGTCTTCTACCTCCTTCCTCTGGTCGTGTCTAAGCAGTGATGGAGCAGTGATCGGTAAGGCCGGACTGATTGTTACGACATTTATTTTGAAAGTGCCGCAGTGACGTCTTCTTGTAGAGACAACATGCTAACTAGCTAGCGAGCTAGCTGCCTGGAGCCAAGCAGCCACAGACAGCTTTATATAGAACCAGCAGCACTGACACAGTGGAGACACACTCTGTTACAAGTGAAAGTACTGCATTCAAAATATTTTGTATTTTAAGGTGCATAAGTATTAGCATCAAAATATACTTGTATAAAAATATTATTATATTATATATATATATATATATTATTATTATGTATTATATATTATTAAATGCTCCTATTAATGGATCATTTCAGAATGTAGAAATACTCTGTTACAGTAAAAGTACTGCATTCAAAATATTTTGTATTTTAAGGTGCACAAGTATTAGCATCAAAATATACTTATATAAAAATATTATTATATTATATATATATATTATTATTATTATTAATATAATATTATTAAATATTATGATATTATTAATAATGCAGAATGGATCATTTCAGAATATTATGTATTTTAAGGTGCACAAGTATCAGCATCAAAATATACTTGTATAAAATATTATTATATTATATATATTATTATTATTATTATTAATATATATATATATTATTAAATGCTCCTATTAATGCAGAATGGATCATTTCAGAATATTATGATATTATTAATAATGTTGCAAGTGTAGAAATACTCTGTTACAAGTAAAAGTACTGCATTCAAAATATTTTCTATTTTAAGGTGCATAAGTATCAGCATCAAAATATACTTGTATAAAAATATTATTATATTATATATATTATATTATTATATATTATTAAATGCTCCTATTAATGCAGAATGGATCATTTCAGAATATTATGATATTATTAATAATGTTGCAAGTGTAGAAATACTCTGTTACAAGTAAAAGTACTGCATTCAAAATATTTTGTATTTTAAGGTGCACAAGTATCAGCATCAAAATATACTTGTATAAAAATATTATTATATTATATATATATATATATATATATATATATTATTAAATGCTCCTATTAATGCAGAATGGATCATTTCAGAATATTATGATATTATTAATAATGTTGCATCTGGTAAAGTAGATATTTTTACTACTAA
This sequence comes from Anoplopoma fimbria, assembly GCF_027596085.1. Classification (NCBI taxonomy): domain Eukaryota; kingdom Metazoa; phylum Chordata; class Actinopteri; order Perciformes; family Anoplopomatidae; genus Anoplopoma; species Anoplopoma fimbria. The sequence continues at coordinate 25,684,928 of NC_072465.1, read as the reverse complement.
TAATATTCTATGTTGTACTTAATCTATAATAATAAATTGATTAGATTTTGTTATATAGTAACATGACACAGTGTAGAAACACTCTGTTACAAGTAAAAGTACTGCATTCAAAATATTTTGTATTTTAAGGTGCATAAGTATTATCATCAAATATACTTATATAAAAATATTATTATTATTATATTATTATTATTATATATTATTAAATGCTCCTATTAATGCAGAATGGATCATTTCAGAATATTATGATATTATTAATAATGTTGCATCTGGTAAAGTGGATATCATTTTTACTACTACTAATATTCTATGTAGTAGCTTAATCTATATTAATAATGTAATTTATTAGTTGATTAGATTTTGCATTAGGATTTTAAATCTGCAAAGTAGTTAATTTTTATTAAATACATGTAGTGTTGTGAAAGTATTTTTTTAAGTTTTTGACGCTGAGATTTAGTAGAATAAAAGTATAAAGATAAGATAAGATACTCCTTTATTAGTCCCGCAGCGGGGACATTTACAGGATTTACAGCAGCATAGGGTATAGTGTAAGTATTATAAATAAGCAATAAAAAACAGTAAAGAATCCACAATAACTGAAATATTATATATACAGACAGAATAACTATTATAACTATTATTGCACAGTGTATTTATATTGCAGTGTCTTGTGGTCTACTGGGAGCAGAGCTGGTTGTGCAGCCTGACAGCAGCAGAAAGGAAGGAGCAGCGGTACCTCTCCTTCACACACCGGGGGTGAAGCAGCCGGTGTGTGAAGGAGCTGTACACAACCTCCACCGTATCCAGTGGACAATAGAAGAAGCAGAAAATAGAAAAAACAAGTAAAGTAGATGCACCTCGAGTACAGTGACCAGTAAAGGCCTATAACTTTTCTGTCAAAAAAATTAATGAATTAGCTGATTGACTGTTTCTGCTCCATTACTGTATAGGGCTGCAATTAAAAAATATATTGACATCATGGAGGCCTGAAGGGACGGGCTGTCAGTGTTGCCAACTTCTTTGCTTGATGTAAAGATTTTTGGATCTATTGCTGCTAGCTACTCTTATCTGAAAAGAGTTGGCTGGGTTTTTCCGTTTGGATAATTTTTGCATTCTAGCATACCTTTGCTAGTACCTCAAGCTTTCCAACCCTAGCTTTAAATTATGTTGGAACAGTAAGTAAATGTTGGCTGTAATGTGTTTATGACCCTGATGCGAGCATATTGAGAAGGAAATGTGTGTCAAATTTAAAGTCAATCAGACTCGCAGTGTGAAGGACTTGGACTTAATTAATTACAGCGCCACCATATTGCTGATTGGAAGTCTTGGGAAGCACAAAATATTTATAGTAGTCAACGACGAGAGACAAATCATTTTTGTCCCCATTTGAATTAATTACACTTTAATGTTTGTCAATTTAAAAGATAATGTCTAACGTCAAGAAAGGGGCATTTGTTATAAACTTCTTGAAGTGTAAGACTATGTAGATATGTAATTAGAAAGACTAGTCCGATATTTACAATTCTTTAAGCTCTGGTTTGGTCTCAATGTTCCACTCACTTTTCTTCACCTGCTAATCTTTAACTTTGTCTGGGTGTCGTTTGATGCTGCTGGGCAGCTAGTGAGCGGTGGGTTTATCAGAGCTTGTTTGATGAGAACAGCTGCCTACTGCTGCTGCTGCTGGAAACAATGTTGATGAGAGCAGAGAGACTGACGGATAACAAAGCCTGTTTTAGCTTCATAGCTCAAAGAGGGAAGAAAGCGAAAGTGAGACCTCTGTAGGCTATTTGGCTAACCAACATAACACACACAAATCTCTGAATAAAGTCTCACCAGTCGAGTTGCATTGTGGGTAATGTAGGCGCCATGTTTTGACAAAGAAGGATATTGAATGCGATAAAAAAGACAATATCTCTGGTGCTGCTGCATCAATTTGCAGCATACTGAAAATTGAGATGGAAATTGAGAGATTGTCAGCCTTAAACACAGCTGAGTCTCATATGTGATGTACGGTTTAATCACAGCTCGTTAAAATGCTGCGTGTCATTGATCAATTCCTCTTTTAAAAATGACCGTTTGTTTCTGAGATCTAAGAAACGAGGTCCACAGCTCCTCCTCCTGTTTCTCACTGGCTGGCAAACACATCAGTTACACAAGACTAATCAGCCAGATGATGTCTGGACCACGGCAACGCAGCATCAGCTGGTCGCTTATCTCCATGGCAACCCTCTCATCGACCTCTTGTTGCAGGTGTTGGTGGAAATGATCTCCTCAACAGCCTGACCCTGAAGAGAAACAACACAGTCAGTCAGCCAGCCGAGGGCTGCAGATGGAGAATGGAGACCTGGGTCACATGGTATGTCCTTGTTTCCTGCAGACATTTTTCGGTCTGAACTGTCCCCGCTTTCTGGCAGTTCAGCCTATGGCTAGTGGAACAATGTCATAATCACATACTAACGTTCTACATAGTACACATTACATATTCTGTCAGTATGTACTGCATACTAAATGAACGATTAAGTATTCCATTACATGCACACTGTTCACACTGAAGCATACTACAGCAATACGTCTTCTCTGCATCACATGACCGTATCGATAGCAACGTTACAGGTTGAAGCTACTGATGAATGTTAATTAGAGCTTTATTTAACATTCTGAACATTGATATAGCATTAACAAACTGCTAGCTATGTAAAGATACAGAGGAGTAATGTCTACTTGAGCAGAGAATTAGGTTGATCGTGAAAGCAGTGAATCCACCCTCCAGTTCACTGTTAGCTCTGTCAGGACTGTTGCTGTAGTGTGCACTGTTAGCACTGTTAGCACTGTTAGATTCAAGCCTTTGGCTCGCCTTTTACATGTTTTGTCTCTTGCACTTTCATATACTTTCACATATAATTCATAAAGAGTCAATATTTTAACGCTAAATTATATATTTATATGGTTTCAACTGTTTGAAATGTTAATATCATCACTACTAATAGTAATATAAGCATCCCATGTACGTAGTCATTGTTCATGTTCACCTTGCTCAGCTTTGTTGTCCTTGTTTTTAGATGTTATGTCTATTTCTAGGTAAGTATTCTGACAGTACCAAAAAAAGGAGTTAAATTCCTTGTATGAGCACCCACTTACTTTGCCGTTAGAGCGGATGATGGTATATCTGGGCACGCCCAACATACTCAATTTGACTTCCTACTTACTATAAATAGTATGCCGAATGCAATTTAGTACACATGTGTATGTGGTGTGTATCCTTGTACATCTCTCTTTCAGAGGACCTTCAAATAGTTGTTAGAGGGTTAAAATTTGGTTTAAGGGATAAGTTAAGATTCAGTTTAGGGATGTACCAGTCCTACTTTTTCTGTCCCGAAATCAACTAAAAAATTGCTGATACCGGGTTAAGTTGTGATACCAGAGCTCTCTAAAGCCAAGTTCACACTACACGACTATCAAGGTCGTCAGATAGCTGTACTCTTCACACTTATAAACTTGCTGTCTTGTATTCGGGAGTCGTGAAGTCATTTTAATTATCATTTTAGAGTTCAATATGGTCCACTTGAGAACACCTGTGTTATGTGTGATATCAGATTTGGTTTTATTTTAAAAATCCATGTGGGATAAAAGGACTTCTGCTCTTCTTCACTTCTACTGGACTCCAGAAGTCAACGAGTCAAGTTTGAGAGCACAAATTTGTTCTTGGTGTGTTCTTGGTGTTCTTGGTGTACTCTTGGTGTACAAATTTGTTCTTGGTGTTTCCCTCTTCTTTCGTGTGTTATATATATTTTTGTACATGGAAAAGGTCCGTAGAGGGTAAAACCTGAAGTCCACGCCTAAAAGGAGTTACCCTCCCCCTCAGAAGCTCCTGAAACGGCTCCATTGAATTCTCTCCTTCACTTCTGTAACATAATGAGGTCATAATGTTACAGAAGTGACGTAAAACTCCTTCTGGCTAGTTTGGCCCTCAAACAACAAAAGAGAGCGGAGAAGGAAGATTTTTTTTGGGGGGCAGTTATGTCGAGAAGACGCTGTGCTCTGCTCTACCAGAGGAAATGTCCTTCATTTGGACTTCCGAAGGCAGATGAAATAATAAAAAGTGGCTACATTTAATTTTTAACACTCTGCCAGAGCAGTACGACAAAAACGTAATGTTGTGTTCGCTTCATTTCGCCGAAGACAGTTTCAACAGTGTTTTGAACCGCTCTGGAAGACGGGGCTGAAGACGGGGACATTTCTGACGCGTGCGAAACGTTAACCAATCACAACAGAACGGGCTAGCTGACCAATCAGAGCAGACTTTGCTTTCTGGAGGGAGGAGCAAGCGCTACAACGGAGCGTTTCAGAGAGAGGGTGAGAAGAGGTGCGTCAGGACAGCCAGGATGAGAAAGACAAGGCGGATTATGAGCATTAAGGCATGTAAACATGTTGTAACTGTAACTTGAGATAGAAATATGCACCCAGAAAATAACATAATAGGGCTTGTTTAAGTGTTGTTTCTTAACTGCTGTTCCTGCTCCCTCCAGATGGGGGAGCTAGTGACGCTGAATGTGGGCGGCTGTGTGTACAACACGTCGATGTCCACGCTGCAGCGCTACCCTGACTCCATGCTGGGAGCCATGGTCGGAGGAGACTTCCCCACCGTCAGGGACGCACGCGGGAACTACTTCATCGACCGCGACGGCCATTTGTTTCGGTGAGTGCGTGCAGCTAGCTGATCAAATGAATCCCATTTACACTTTTGCATAATTTAATTGAATAGTTACGTTTGAATATCAACAAGCCAATAAGAACACATCATCAGGTAAAGATAAAACATGATTTGCTAGTTAGCTGGTTAGCTAGCTAACTTTCTCTAGGATGCAGACACAAAACTGTTTTGTTTTTTTAAAATTAAAAACGTGTCATTATGAGCCCGTAATGAAGTGTACATATACGATACAGAAATGTGTTACCAAAAGGTACAGGCCACCTCACTGTGGGACAATATTGGTCTCAACTCACATGCACATATATGCAGGCTAACACACACACACACACACACACACACACACACACACACACACACACACACACACACACACACACACACACACACACACACAGAGAGAGGGAAGGAAAGAGATAGACTGTCAAAGCAGAACCTCCGTCTCCTTACGAGCTTCAGTCGCCTTTGATTTTCTCTTTCTCCCTGTGATAAAAAATAAAAATGTTTCTTCTTACTTCATTTTTTTCTGATTATTTCATCATGTTATTTTTTTTTTCTCATTTATTTGGGATGGTGGAAGCTGGCCTTAAGCTTCAAAAGGTGACCAAATGGTTTTGGAAATGACTGAGTCTTTATACATTTGTGAGCTGTTTCAAAGATTTACATCATCAGTAGGAACCAAAGGGGTCGAGAACCACAGACTGGTTAGGGGACCTAGACTGTGTATGATAAGTGGATGTAGTCACCATGATGGCTCTGGTAGCGGTAGCGACCTTTAAATCACAAGGTAGCCACACCCTGAAGCATCCTTCGCTTTATGGTCTATTTTACTATAAATGGGACCATAATTAACTCAACTAACTAGAGAGATTGAGACCATAAGCTCATGTTTACAATGTTTACTGAGGTAATAAATCAATACATCTGTCTTCTTTTTGCAACCAGAGAAGTCGCCTCCTGCTGGCTGGTTGAGAGAATGCAAGTTTAAGATACTTCCTCTTTGGCTTCACTTTTCAGAACCGGGAGTTGCCGCCTGGTAGAGAAGTCATAAAGTTTTGAGAGATGAACTGACGCGTTATTGTTTTTTGACTTTTCATGGGATTTGTTGACAATATGAAAAATAAAAACAAACAAGCCTCTCCTTAAGAGTTCAGAAAATATTTTGAGAATAAAGTCTCAAACTTCAATGTCAGAAGAACTAAGACAAACTTTTCTCACTCTGAAGTCTTCCAGCTGCTCTCTCTCCTCCCGTCCTGACTTAAACTGACAGTTCAGACTCTTACAGAATCCTCCGCTCAGCAGTCTGGACTGATCCTGTCTCTGTTTTTCTGCTGCTTCAGCTACATCCTCAACTTCCTGCGGACGTCTGAGCTGACGCTGCCCTGCGACTTCAAGGAGGCTGAGCTGCTCAGGAAGGAGGCTGACTTCTATCAGATCGAGCCCCTGATTCAGTGTCTAGGAGACCCCAAACCCCTGCTGTCCTACCCCACTGACACCTATGAGGAGATGGTGGAGCTGTCCAGCACCAGGAAGCTGTCAAAGTACTCCAACCCCGTCGCAGTCATCATCACACAGCTCACCATCACCACCAAGGTCAGTGGGTTTAGAGGTCAGCTCAGTGTAGATATATGTAGAGATATCATGGCAGAATATTCTGTGATACCAAAACCTTATTATATGCATTATAATCTTATTTCTACTGAGGTATTTCAATCCAGGCTCATACATTTGTCTTTTCTCTTAATAATAATCAATCCTTTATTAGTCCCACAATGGGGAAATTAACCCATTTAACCCATCCCAGAGGAGCAGTGGGCTGCTAAGAAGCGCCCGGGGAGCAACTTGGGATTAGGTGTCTTGCTCAAGGACACCTCGGCATGTTGACTGGAGAGGGGTTCGAACCACCAACCTTGTGGTTGCGGGACGAGCGCTCCACCTCGTGTGCCACAGCTGCCGCCCCCTTCTCTTAATGGGCACATTCACATCTATACATTTCTTTCCCTTAATTCTGACAAAAATATACTTTTGAAATAATGTCATTTATTGTTTTATTATATTCTGTTAAATGTAATAACAGTATAACAGGTTGGTTGTAGATGATTCAACTGCCAATCTATATTAATATATAATACAGTACCAGTCAAAGTTTGGACACACCTTCTCATTCAATGGTTGTTCTTTATTTTTATTTTTTTCTACATTGTAGATTAATATTGAAGACATCTAAACTATGAAGGAACACATATGGAATTATGTGGTAAACAAACAAATGCTCAACAAACCAGAATATGTTTTATATTTTAGATTCTTCAGAGTAGTTGAATGAGAAGGTGTGTCCAAACTTTTGACTGGTACTGTATATTTTTTTACTACTTTTTGTGCTGTGAGGTCAGCACATTTAATTGTTTTATCACTAAAATCTGTTATTATTCCTGTGTGTGGGTTCTCTTTTTGGTTTGGTTGACATGAAGGAATATCAATGAGACAAAATTTGACAAACATCACAATTGTTAATAATAATTTATACTATAATATATGTCCCTTAAATACAGTATATCAGGTTGTATGAGATCATTTGGGCCAAGGTCACAAATCAATGAGAAAGAGATTTAATGCAAGAATAGATTTGCATTGCATCGACCTACAATGGTCAAGGTTAGGCACTTAATTGTTATTGTTAATGTGAGGCATTGACCTTGAATGTTTAAAGTTATGAATTAACCTCTAAATGTTTAAGGTTAAACATTGACTTGGAAAGGTTTAATTTAGGCAATGACCTTAAAGTGGCGGTGCAACATCGTGGACTCCGTGGAAGACAACCCTCTCCCTATGTAGATACGAATTGTTGGTTACCATCTAGACACAACCAGTAGTCGCATGACTCTCTTCTTTTTTTTAGGTCCATGCAGTGTTGGAGTCCATCTCCAGCAGCTTCACAAAGTGGAACAAACACATGATGGACACCAGAGACTACCAGGTGTCCTTCACCTTTGGACCATGTGACCACCAACAGGAAATCAGCCTGCGTGTCCATCTGCTGGACTTCATCTCCAAAGCTGTACGTGGCTTTTTATCTCATCTTTAACATCATGTGTAGAAATGATCTTCCTGATAGAAAACACTGTTGAGATCATTTTTTTTTTAATAACTGCTAACTGCCTGTCTCATTGTTTTCCAGGGTTTCACAATACGCAACACTCGTGTTCATCACATGAGCGAACGGGCCAATGAGAACACAGTGGAACATCACTGGACGTTCTGTCGACGAGCTCACAGAGTGAACAACTGACGGATGAACTGATTGTTGGACTAACTGACAGAAGATGTCATCGCTGCGTCAACAGACAGACAAACAGACAAATAGACAGAGACTTGTTAGCGGTGGCATTGTTGTTATGTGTCCATATTTTGTATGACGTGTGTTGTTTTTTATTCAAAATGAAGTCATTCTTTGGGGAAAGTGAGGTCATTTTTGACTCATTGATATTTACCTCAGAACGTGAGTTTTTTGGAGGGCTAGCAAATTTGCCACATGTGGTACATAATCCTGAGACGTTTTTTTTTTGGTCAACTATCACATTTAGCTGCAATGTTTTGGTAAAAGTATGGCCACCGTATGAACGTATGTTTGGTAGCTACATACTGCATATCTGGCATATCAGAAGTATCACATATATGTTGTACACCAATGTCTGGGAAATAATATTATTTGCAAATAAAACAATGTGGAAGATCTCAGGTGTTTTTTTACCGACCCTCAGTTCTCCTTTCGTCCACCATTTTTCACAGAAATGGACACATTTTTGACCAATTGAAACTAAAGGTTCCTCCTCCTGCACAATGTTAGTGATTGGGACAAAGTCCACAACCCTCAAGCTGTATAAATATAAATACCAATCTTGGAAAGTGAAGACTTTCTTTTGAAATATCAGTCATTTTGGAAAGTGAAGTCATTTCATTTTTCGGAAAAATTAAGGTTCTTTTGGAAGTGAAGTCGTTTCTGAATAATGAAGTCATTTTTGGAAAGTAAAGTTGTTTTAGGAATGTAAAGACATTTTTGGAAAATGAAGTCAGTTTTTGAAAGTGAAGTCATTTTTGCAAAAAATGCTTTTTTGGAAAGGGAAACATTTTTAGCTATCAATGTTTTTTAAAGTAGACATTTTGGAAAATTATTCACTTTTGGAAAAAGTGAACCATCACACCATAATGCCTGTAGAAGTGTGAGAACCCCTGATATTTCCTACTTTGTGTGGTACCAGAAATATGCTCCTTCGAGGACATTAATAGTTCACTCAACACCGGAGAAGGTCAAAAATATAAAAGCTTGCTCAGCAGGCTTGTAAACCATCGCACTTGGTGCTCTGTGTGCTATGTTTATGCTCTGTCTCAATAGAAAATGACCTCAAAGCAAAGTCCTTCAACAGTGAAAGTGACGTAGAGGAGAATGTGTCTGAGGGTTATGTTGAGGAGGACCTCTGTTACGAGGCATCTTCCTCTGATGATGGGGATACTCTCGGGGTTGACCCTTCTGTTGTTGCTCAACCGACAGCAGATTCGGTTCTCACTTGGCCTCCAAAGGTGGACATGTTAGCCTCCAGAAATGGTAAGTTATGGTTTTTCTCCCTACTGGAACTGTATTGGGACAGTTGGACAGACTTGGATGTGACCCAATTGGAAGCTTACGAGTGTCTAAGTCAAAAGGTAGAGCAACAACAAGCCTTTGGAATGCCGCTGCTGGAAGAGCAATAATTCCAGCTACTACGTCTCTGAAGACTTTCCATGCTTCCTCCTGTGTCGTACGCTTTGTGACAAAATCACAAGGATACAGGATGTATGGGTCATGTGTTCCTAGCAATGAACCTTTCTTTACAATCCAGGCCCTCACATAACTTGAAATGACTGTCTAGTTGCGTGTCGTGGGCGCAACCAGAACAAAATTCCGTATCAAAATGAAGATAGCGTGTAATGCACAGGCCAGCTATGTCTGTAATGTGCTCGTGTTCACTAAGGTTGCTATGGCAACGGCAGTGCTTGTACATGCTGCGGCCGGTAGCTCCAATGAATATTCTTGCATTTTTGTTGATCACTAATGGCATATGACAGAATAAATTCATCAACATCTGAAAAGGAAGCATGGGGATTGGTGTAATCCAATCCCCATGGAAGCTAAGCTAACCCAGCTAGGACCTGTAAGACTATTTCACTAGCCAGCATTCTCCTGGCTGTCTGATGTTCGGTCTCAGTAAATGGGATGGATGAAAGCAGCAGGAGGGCGGTAACCATTGAGCCAACATCTTCACAGAGAACTGGCTCCATCGTTCATCCTGGATCGGATCGGGCTGGCGGACAGCAGGACAGAAAACAGGACTCCGGTGGGACGAGAGGAGGTGGACTCTGTGTTTACATCATGATGCTTGGTGCTCAAACACAGTCAAAGTTGATGGAAAATGTTTTTTCTCATGTTTAATTTTTTATGTGAAGGTGTTGTCCATATCATCTGCCCAGAGAATTGTTTTTGTTGCTGCTGTTTACATTCCTTATGACGCAAATTCAACAAATGCATTACAAGATTGTACAACGTTTTTGTTTTGTTTTGTTTGTCATGTGTTGTAAATAGATGATCCTTCAACCTTGAACCTAGAAACCCCCCAGGGCATGTACGTTGTACTAGAAATGTCCGGAGGACTAAATGGCAAACACTTTACATGTCAACGTTTGGGTGAGGAACCCTTATCGCTTGTCCCTTCTTCGTTGACATAGTTGGGCTGGCTAACCAATGAACAGATGTTACCATATTTGGAATGCAGAGGAGTGACGCCGTATATGTCTCTGGTAGAGACCTGTCAATCAAAGTAAGCCGCCCTAAAGTATACCTTGCTTTATTGTTTATTTGACTCTAAATGGAGCATCATTTACTAAATGAACATCATGCTGTATTGAAGAAGACTTAAAACTAGAGATTGAGACCATAAACTCATGTTTACAATGTTTACTGAGGGAATAAATCAAGTGAGAAGTAGAGTCATTTTCTCATAGACTTCTATACAACCAGAGGAGTCGCCCCCTGCTGGTCAGTAGAGAAAATGCAACTTTTAAGACACTTCCGCGTTGTCTTCACTCGGTTTGTACTTGCCATAGTGAATTTATGATGGTAAATAAAAACACATTAAAGCAGAGGAATGCAAGCAGAGACTATATTACACACCTGGTTACAATTCCAGGTTTTTTTGGTTTTGACAAAAACCTCTCTTCACGTGAGGCAAGAGCCAGGAAGATGTTTAAGTCGGGCAATAAAAACGTAAAATAAAAACCAACAACTGTACATGATATGTTTTGGTGTTTGACTTCAGGCTTTAGTGGGGACTAGGCGGCAACCTCTGGTTCTGAAAAGTGAAGCCAATTGGCAAGTGCTTTAAACTTGCATTATCTCTAATGTCCAGCAGGGGGCGACTCCTCTGGTTGCAAAAGAAGTCAGAATGTATGGAAGTCTATGAGGAAATGACCCTACATTTTACTTGATTTATACCTCAGTAAACATTGTAAGAATTGTATGAATTTATGGTTTCAATCTCTAGTTTCGAGTCTACTTCAATACAGCATGATGTTCATTAAGTAAATGATGGTCCCATTTAGTCTAAAGTAGACCATAAAGCGAAGTATGCTTTAGGGCGGGGCTGATAGGTGATTGATAGGTCACTACCAGACACGGCGTCTCTGTCATTCCCCTGCAGTCCAAATATGGTCACTTCAGTTCACTGCTGCAAAAAAAACGAAATGGGGACAGCCATAATCCAAGATGGCGACAGCCAAAATGCCAAAACCGAGGCTTCAAAATCGCATTCCACAAACAAATGGGTGGCGTCACCACGACTATGTCCATTTCTTATATACAGTCGGTAGGGGGGACATTAGGATTGGGCCAATGTCACTCGCACCTGCAACAGTATCCCGATTTATTTTTGTGTACTCCAGCTAGCGTATTCGTGTTTCCCATACACAGGATAAGGGCTTATCCCAGTTTCTAAAAAACGAGATATGGTGTTAACATGTGAAAGCACATAAACGTAATATTTAGAAGATTAGGACTGATTTAAAACACTAGATTTTCTAACACAAATATATATATATTTTTTTATAAATTTGGAACACCAGCTTTATTTCAACGATATTATTTAATTTAGCTAAATAATATGACTTAAAAGAAATTGTTAAAGTGTGCAGTTGCTCTTCAAGTGGTTAGATTAATCAATAATAATATATCATTTGCTGATTTACATTGTATTAATAATCTGAATCTGCAAAGTAACTAATAACTAACATTGTCAAATAAATGTGGTTTAAAGTAAATAATATGACTTAAAATAAATTGTTTAAGTGTGCAGTTGCTCTTCAAGTGGTTAGATTAATCTATAACAATAGATCATAATTTGCTGATTTACATTGTATTAATAATCTGAAACTACAAAGTAACTAATAAATGTGGTTTAAAGTAAATATTTGCATTACCGTATGTTCTTAGTTAACCTTTGTTTGACCTCTGATTGGTTTGGTTGTCGATGCGAAGAGTTTTAGTCAAAGTCGCGTAAGCCACGCCCAGTCGTGACGTCACAAGTTACTTATGGCGTCACGGTTGAGAGAGGACCAAAAAAAATATTATTGTGAAATTAAATAAAACTCATATTTTTTTGTTGTATTTAAATGTATTTACATTGTATTAATAATCTGAAACTACAAAGTAACTAATAAATGTGGTTTAAAGTAAATATTTGCATTACCGTATGTTCTTAGTTAACCTTTGTTTGACCTCTGATTGGTTTGGTTGTCGATGCGAAGAGTTTTAGTCAAAGTCGCGTAGGCCACGCCAGTCGCGAAAAGCCACGCCCAGTCGCGAAAAGCCACGCCCAGTCGTGACGTCACAAGTTACTTATGGCGTCACGGTTGAGAGCGGACCAAAAAAAATATTATTGTGAAATTAAATAAAACTCATATTTCTTTTGTTGTCTTGTAAAAAAAAAATTTACATTGTATTAATAATCTGAATCTGCAAAGTAACTAATAACTAACGTTGTCAAATAAATGTGGTTTAAAGTAAATAATATGACTTAAAATAAATTGTTTAAGTGTGCAGTTGCTCTTCAAGTGGTTAGATTAATCTATAACAATAGATCATAATTTGCTGATTTACATTGTATTAATAATCTGAATCTGCAAAGTAACTAATAACTAACGTTGTCAAATAAATGTGGTTTAAAGTAAATATTTGCGTTACTGTATGTTCTTAGTTAACCTTTGTTTGACCTCTGATTGGTTTGGTTGTCGATGCGAAGAGTTTTAGTCAAAGTCGCGTAGGCCACGCCCAGCCATGTAAGCCACGCCCAATCGTGTAAGCCACACCCAGTCGTGAAAAGCCACGCCCAGTCGTGACGTCACAAGTTACTTATGGCGTCACGGTTGAGAGCGGACCAAAAAAATAATTATTGTGAAATTAAATAAAACTCAAAAAAATGTATTTACATTGTATTAATAATCTGAATCTGCAAAGTAACTAATAACTAACGTTGTCAAATAAATGTGGTTTAAAGTAAATATTTGCGTTACCGTATGTTCTTAGTTAACCTTTGTTTGACCTCTGATTGGTTTGTAAATAATATGACTTAAAATAAATTGTTTAAGTGTGCAGTTGCTCTTCAAGTGGTTAGATTAATATATAATAATAGATCATAATTTGCTGATTTTCTTGTATTAATAATCTGAAACTACAAAGTAACTAATAAATGTGGTTTAAAGTAAATATTTGCGTTACCGTATGTTCTTAGTTAACCTTTGTTTGACCTCTGATTGGTTTGGTTGTCGATGCGAAGAGTTTTAGTCAAAGTCGCGTAGGCCACGCCCAGTCGTGAAAAGCCACGCCCAGTCGTGTAAGCCACGCCCAGTCGTGAAAAGCCACGCCCAGTCGTGACGTCACAAGTTACTTATGGCGTCATGGTTGAGAGCGGAAAATAAAAATAAAAAATAAAAATGTATATTTGTGTATTATGTTTTTTATCTTCTCAGTCGTCGTCGTCCCCCCCAAAAACAAAAATCAAAAAAAAAATATTATATGTTCCAGTCCCTTGCGCCCGTGTTCCCCACCCCCACCCCGGCGGCGGGGTTAACAGAGCCCGCCCTCCCTCCCTCCCTCCCCGGCTGCCTCCGCCTCCCTTCCCTGGTCTGTCATCCACACCGCTGTTGTTGCAGCCATTTTACCGTGGAGCGCCGAGGATGCCGTAGCGAGCGCCGTTGGAAGGTAATTCTGCCTTTTTTTGTACCCCTTCCCCGTTGGTAACCTTAACGGGTCTCACCGAACACGTCGGGTAGGCCGCTCGAACCGAAGGGGACCCATGTCGGGACTAGTATCTGCCCAGACAGAGGAGAAGGTTTCTGGGAGAGTCTGCGTGAAAAATGGCGACGTCTCCCTTCAAACCGCTGAAAGTTGTGAATGAGCTTCTCTACGGCGGCGGTTGGTGCGAGTGTAACGGCCAGTTCGTGAAGGGGGGGGGCGCTCGTGAGCTCTGCGCACGTTTTTTTTTGTAGCTCAACGCTCATTGGCTGACCTGGTTGGTTCGTCTTTGTAGCTCAACGCTCATTGGCTGACCTGGTTGGTTCGTCTTTGTAGCTCAACGCTCATTGGCTGACCTGGTTGGGTCGTTTTTAAAGGGTTTTGGATGTCGGTTTTTTTAAATGGAATTGTTGGTTTCTTTGTTCTTGTCATTTGAGTTAAGACATAAGTGTGTTTTTTGTTTTTTTTGGTTAGATGTGTTGACCTGTAATCTCGCAAACGTTTTGAGGGAACAAACACAGTCGAAATTAACGAATTAATTAATTGTATTCATATTAGTCTGTTTCACTTATTGTATTCGTATTAGTTTGTTGCACTTATTGTATTCGTATTAGTTTCTTGCACTTATTGTATTCGTATTAGTCTGTTGCACTTATTGTATTTGTATTAGTTTGTTGCACGTATTGTATTCATATTAGTTTGTTGCACGTATTGTATTCGTATTAGTCTGTTGCACTTATTGTATTTGTATTAGTCAGTTGCACTTATTGTTTGTTGCACTTATTGTATTCGTATTAGTTTGTTGCACTTATTGTATTCGTATTAGTCTGTTGCACTTATTGTATTTGTATTAGTCAGTTGCACTTATTGTTTGTTGCACTTATTGTATTCGTATTAGTTTGTTGCACTTATTGTATTCGTATTAGTTTGTTGCACTTATTATATACGTATTAGTTTGTTGCACTTATTGTATTCGTATTAGTTTGTTGCACTTATTGTTTGTTGCACTGTGAAAAATGGCGACGTCTCCCTTCAAACCGCTGAAAGTTGTGAATGAGCTTCTCTGCGGTGGCGGTTGGTGCGAGTGTAACGGCCAGTTCGTGAAGGGGGGGCGCTCGTGAGCTCTGCACACGTTTTTTTTTTGTAGCTTAACGCTCATTGGCTGACCTGGTTGGTTCGTTTTTGTAGCTCAACGCTCATTGGCTGACCTGGTTGGGTCGTTTTTAAAGGGTTTTGGATGTCGTTTTTTTTTAATGGAATTGTTGGGTTCTTTGTTCTTGTCATTTGAGTTAAGACATAAGTGTGTTTTTTGGTTTTTTTGGTTAGATGTGTTGACCTGTAATCTCGCAAACGTTTTGAGGGAACAAACACAGTCGAAATTAACTAATTAATTAATTGTATTCGTATTAGTTTGTTGCACTTATTGTTTGTTGCACTTATTGTATTCATATTAGTTTGTTGCATTTATTGTTTGTTGCACTTATTGTATTCGTATTAGTCTGTTGCACTTATTGTTTGTTGCACTTATTGTATTCTTATTAGTCTGTTCCACCTATTGTATTCGTATTAGTCTGTTCCACCTATTGTATTCGTATTAGTTTGTTGCACTTATTGTATTCGTATTAGTTTGTTGCACTTATTGTATTCGTATTAGTTTGTTGCACTTATTGTATTCGTATTAGTTTGTTGCACTTATTGTATTCGTATTAGTTTGTTGCACTTATTGTTTGTTGCACTTATTGTATTCGTATTAGTCTGTTGCACTTATTGTATTCCTATTAGTCTGTTCCACTTATTGTATTCGTATTAGTCTGTTGCACTTATTGTATTCGTATTAGTTTGTTGCACTTATTATATACGTATTAGTTTGTTGCACTTATTGTTTGTTGCACTTATTGTATTCGTATTAGTTTGTTGCACTTATTGTATTCATATTAGTCTGTTGCACTTATTGTATTTGTATTAGTCTGTTGCATTTATTGTTTGTTGCACTTATTGTATTCTTATTAGTTTGTTGCACTTATTATATACGTATTAGTTTGTTGCACTTATTATATACGTATTAGTTTGTTGCATTTATTGTTTGTTGCACTTATTGTATTCGTATTAGTTTGTTGCACTTATTATATACGTATTAGTTTGTTGCACTTATTATATACGTATTAGTTTGTTGCACTTATTGTATTCGTATTAATCTGTTGCACTTATTGTATTCTGTTTGTTGCCTATTGTATTCGTATTAGTTTGTTGCACTTATTGTTTGTTGCACTTATTGTATTCGTATTAGTTTGTTGCACTTATTATATACGTATTAGTTTGTTGCACTTATTGTATTCGTATTAGTTTGTTGCACTTATTATATACGTATTAGTTTGTTGCACTTATTGTATTCGTATTAGTTTGTTGCAATTATTGTATTCGTATTAGTTTGTTGCACTTATTGTTTGTTGCACTTATTGTATTCGTATTAGTTTGTTGCACTTATTATATACGTATTAGTTTGTTGCACTTATTGTATTCGTATTAGTTTGTTGCAATTATTGTATTCGTATTAGTTTGTTGCACTTATTGTATTCGTATTAGTTTGTTGCAATTATTGTATTCGTATTAGTTTGTTGCACTTATTGTTCTCGTATTAGTTTGTTTCTGTACTTTTGCTCTGGTTTATGCTCTTAGATGCTTGTTTAAGAAAGGAGATGCACTTATGACTTCTGGTGACTAGTAGTTCTCTTGAATACCTATGTTGAATACACTTATGCCGTGTTAAGCGAATATTTGCGACGCGTCCTCTCGTCAGTTTACTCGCAGGTCCATTTGTGTTTATTTGCTTCATTCACGCTAGACTCGCTGGAGAGGGTGAGGGGCTTATCTCCATGGAAACCGTCGTCAACTCAGCTATATATTTACACCATCAACCATGCAAGAAATAACTACTATATCTGCTTTATACTTGTGTGGCAGTCCCAGATATCCCAGGAAACTAAACGCCGTCTTGTCTGGGTTCATAACATCATCCGGTGGCGCCGTATTCAGTGAATCCAGCAAGCCACACGTCGGTTTACTACAGCTGTATGGACCGAAAATATACTTTTTTTTTTTACTGTACAAAAAGGGATGCCGAAATAACAACACAATGATGGTTGTTTGTAAAAAGTCAGAATTCATATTTTGTTAGTTCTATCTGCAAGACGACAAGGAAATCACTTTTAAAATGCTCACGCAAATTTTTCACCCGAGTTGAAATATTTAAACTTGCGCGAATAAGGGGGAATTTCGCCTCATTCGCCTCCGCCAGGCTCGAGCTTGCGTCTACTCGCGTGTATTCGTGTCTGTGCATTGACTTTACGTGTAAACTAAACGCGCGAAAAATTCGCTTCGCTTTTGGTGTATACACGCCATTATTGTAAGTCGCTTTGGATAAAAGCGTCTGCTAAATGACTGACTGAAGAAAAACAAAGTTGTTAGTGAGTTGGCGTGGTTAACTGTCACTTAGCTTGGAATGATACTGCAAAGTGAAACGTAGGAAATATTACTTAGTTGAACAAAAAATGCATAAACTGACTATCCTTGAACTTGCACATTGTATTCATAACACTCGAGTACTTCCTGATAGTTAATCCTGTCTCAAAGCTAGAATCCTAAACTGTGTATATGTACTTATAAACAAGCATCTAACAATCAGGTAGCATCAGATCAACCGCCATTATGCGCTCAGATCAATATTTATTAAAGCTATAGGTGATTAGACCGAAACACGCCGTCTGCCTAATGTCGGACAAATAACGTTGCCTTCTGAACAATTCATAAAAAATAGTGATATTTTAATTTCAGATCAAGTTAGTTTTAAGAATCGGATGGTTTGATTTAGTTTTTAAGTTGCTATTGATTTGGTTTTTCTTGATACTTTTGTTGATGGAATTTAATTTATGAGTTTTGTGTTAAATAATCTTCACCATGTCTCCACAGAGGCTTTAAAAGCCGGGGTTGTAAATACATTCTCTGCAATATCATATTTTCCACGCGGGTTATTGGACCCGGATCAGAGAAGAGATCTATTTTGTAATTTAATAGGATAGCTTTTGCCTTCGTCAATAACTGTTTATTCCATGAAAATATGTACAATCCTGACAGTAAGAAGCCAAGGGACTCATCAGTTTTCTTAGGATTGATTAGCCTCTGAAGGTGAAGGGCTTTATTTCAGTGTAGCCAGCGGATAGCTCGACCAAGACATCATTATCCGTACGCTACACTTTGCTAACAGTCCGATTAGCAACTTCAGATTGGATATGGAGTTGAAACGACGTGTACGAACGGATTGTTTCACAAGTAGCCAGTAAACAAGATCATTTTGAACCAATCAAATGCTAAATCATTGTCAGATGATAGCCGATCGCTTGAAACCAGTATACGTCTGATACCTAAACCTTGTCCTGTTGCCTACGGACAACTGAGTAGTGTTAGCATGTTCCCGGTTTGCAAGCTTGTTAGATGTTACCTTGCAAAAAATGTTTTGGGAGCCTTGCAGTTGCTAGGACAACAAGGCTGTATTTGAAGTCACGGACTAACGTATTGCATTCTACATTCTCAACTTAGTAGGCAGTATATAATATAATGATTAAATACGCCATCAACAGCAGACCGTTAACATCAAGTAATACGTCTACATATTGATCACCATGTAAGCTAGCTAGCTAAGCTTGAATAAACGTTTTTTTTTAAAAGCTAAAGCCTTATGCTTCGTTCACACCAAACACAAAGTGAATTTTCGCATTGTCTGACTTGCAGGAGTTTGATAACATGGTCATTATTGTTTATGTGTTGTAGTGGATACGCGAATGAGGCGAATTTTGCATCATTCGGGTCACGTCATTGGCGCCGCCCAGCGTGATTTGGTGTCTACTCTCGTCCCTTCGTACCTTTGCATTGACTTTGTCTGCAATCTCGTCGCGCCAAACATTTGTGCCGTGTTTGGTGTGAATACAACATTAACGTTTCTAGGTCACCAAGCCTCTCAATTCAGCCTATTTCTCAAAGATGTGAGGATACATTTTGCCATGCTACTTTCTGGTCTGATAGGGCCTGTAGACAAGTTTTTGTCAACAAACAATCCAGGAGGCTTGATCAGCATGGGGGTAGAAAATGCGTTGTCACAATGTATTGATTATGAAAATGTTAAGTATTTAGCTAATTTGTCCCTAAAGGTATAGCACACCACTGGACCAGACCATGATTTGAAATTGACCTCTAGGTGTCAAATTCAACTCAGCAGCAGCTCCACCAAAACTCGGAGGAGCTGGTCCACCTTTTAAGGACTTTTTTTAAGGACCAAGCTGACAGTATTTGGAACTACAAAGACTCTGTGAATCTGTGTCTGTTTGGGATTATAACCAAGGCTTAAGGCAATACAAGCTAGATATAGCGCCATGGTGCTATTGGCACAGGTTGCTGATGTGGGCTACTTTTTATTTTGCCATAATGACAAATGCTGGTTGGTATAAAATCAAACTGGTGTAACTTAAAAATTGTAAGAGACTGTTTTCAAGGCAAAATTTGTTGCATCACTTCTGCCTAGCTAACGTGATGCGTATTCCAGTGAGAAGCAGCAGCAGCTATTAGCAAAGATATTTCTAACAGCCTTTATAGGTTTGTATTCATTTTTTTTATGACATACTGTATTATGACTTTTTAAGGACATACTATATAATGATTTTTTTATGACATACTATACTATAAACTTTTTATGACTCACTTTTAATGACACACTAGGCTACAACTTTTTAAGACTTTTTATATGACGTACTATACTATGTCTTTTATTATGACATACTGGGCTTTGACCTTTTCTGACTTTACTATGATGTACTAGGCTGTGACTTTTAATGAGACACTATATTATACATTTTATGAATTAATTTCACAAAATAATAATGCCATTGTCATTTGTACAATTGAAGCCACAAACACAATGATGATCTCCTGATAAGTTGCCATTGTGGTTTATTTTCTGCCCCTGATACGTGTGCAGATCTAATTGAGGAAGTCACTCCGGAATACTTTGAGGGCAATTCTCGTCGTCAACCATGTTATTTATTGTCCTATAAGCCAGATTTTTTTTGCCCTGAAGTTGTTGCCTCAAGCTAATTTTAGAATTGGGTTGAAATTCATCTTGATTGGTTGTCATTTGACGAACAGTTTGTGAGGGTCAAGATGCCTGTACGATCAAGACGTTCGGGTAAATTTGGGTCGGCTGTCTGTCAGTTTTAGCAGTTCCATGGTTTGAATTTCCATCATGACTGCTATTAAAATATCCATATTGTTTGCATCTTCTGAAAATCTATAGAATTGCACAAAGTGTACGCTGCCTTTATCTCTTTCTCTCTCATTGTTGCGGATGTAGTTGTTAGATAAAGAGTCTTGTGACTACACATTTTGCTATCGTATACATGTTGGTCGTTGACAAACAAACAGAAATGCCAAGGAAATATTTGATGACGTTAGAAAGTTTCTTCAATACAAAGTGTGTCCACCTGAGAGAACCGAGGAGTTTATCAGAACTGAGCAATTTAACTGTGGTGACAACATTTTAGGTTTCTTTGTCCCTACAATCTAGCAAATATGTCACTTTACAAATACTGCCAGTTTTGTTAGCTGTGTTTTATCCTGTAATTACATTTTGCAACTAGAGTCGAGGATGATTGTCTTTGATAACCACACTTTTAACTGGAGTTTTGGTCGAACCCTAGGGAAAGTTTTGAGGGAAAATGTGGCTTTTAAATTAGCAAAATAAAATGACAAACATCTCCCAAAACCCCCTGAAAAAACCTAAAGCTTTGAGTGGAACTTTTGTTGAACGCTTTGTTTCCTTGAATGCCTAGCATGCCCCGCAATTGACAAGTGGCCGCTGATTTCTGAAGTTATCTAAAAGTTGCCTCATCATTTCACTACAAAAACATAAACATGGTAGCTGCTGGCTAGAGGGAGATCAGATGCAATACATGTCATTTATTTTTATTTTTAAAGAAGATACTCGAAGTACAGATCACCCAAAAAAAGAGCGCTTTCTATCATCTGCATGGACTTCTTAGTTATTGTTGATGATTATAAAATTCACGTTGACAACTTCCAGGATGGCTGCACTAAAGAACCATTGTATTCTGGATGACTATGGAGTGAATCAGCATGTGACCAGGCCAACACATAATGAGGGCCACACTGTGGACTTGTGTCATCTCCAAGGGTCTTAACGTCTGAGTAAAAGGTTGTGCTGGCTGATGTTGCTCTTTGAGATCATTCATGTTTTTTCTTTGTGATGACTATCTCTGTGTTCAAATTATTCATTCAGGCTTTCTATTCGTCACCCAGCCTCTTTTGGGTCTCAGCCAACAGTTTGAAGAGAAACGCTCGGGCGATTATTATTTTTATACATACCAGTCAAAAGTTTGGACACACCTTCTCATTCAACTACTTTGAAGAATCTAAAATATAAAACATATTCTGGTTTGTTGAGCATTTGTTTGTTTACCACATAATTCCATGTGTGTTCCTTCATAGTTTGGATGTCTTCAATATTAATCTACAATGTAGAAAAAAAAAAAAAAAAATAAAGAAAAACCATTGAATGAGAAGGTGTGTTCAAACTTTTGACTGGTACTGTATACTCCACTTGTCGTTAGTCAAAAAAAAAAAAGTCTCCATTCTTGGGCCTCTTCTGTTTAACATATACATGCTCCCAAATTTTCTTGGCATTATTATGCAGATGACACACAGATTTATATAAAGATATTATTGGGTGTCTATTTTCCCACACAATTACTGAGTAAGTCAATGACCTGATGTGCAGTTAAACAAAGATAAAACAGATGTCATTTTTTTCAGTTGTCGGCTTCAGTCTTTTAAGGTAAAAGACTTCAAACCAGTCCATAAATGTTGATGTGATCTTAGACCAAAATTTTTACATCCACATTAAGATGGATGTCTAAATTTTCTTTCACCTGAAAAAAGAATTTAAGGACTGGCTGGTTCATAAAGCGGCACACGGAATTCAGAGTAAGTAAATACATACATTACATAAAATTCGGTGTCCTCTTTTTGTGGGGCTTACTAGGGAGAACCTACCACCAAAACGTTTTGCTCCGTTCCGTACAGTGTTATGTTACTTGCCCTTATCTTTAACCATGTTTGGAGTTGTTGCCAAAATATAACGGTATCTTATCTAGTGTCTCTAAGTTTTGTTTCTTGGTCAATCCCTCCCATGCTTTTTCCCATGCGCTTTATTCTATTGAAACAATGCTTTGACTTTGAAAATCCCTTTTCAAGGATTCAACATTTATTTTTTGTAATTATGCAACACATGGTTTCACAACAATATGCAGTTGCAGCCCATTTGCTACCCAAGTAACACATGACAAACAAAGGATCAAAAGGAGCTAAAAACAATACTCTAGGCAATGTAGCGGGAATCTTGTCATTACAAAGTTGACCTCAGGGAAAGACTGTCCATCAACTTTGACGATGTTTGAGTACCAAGCATCATAGATAAACAAGCGCACCTCTTTCCTACAGAGCCCAGGAATAAAGTTGTCAAAACATATTTTAGTTGTTTAAATGAGTTTATAAATGTAACTGATTGTTTTAAACAGGCATATGAAAACGTCTATCGATGGCAGGCCCAAGTCTAAATTGTGTTGTTGCAAACTTGCTGATGTCAGCGAATCACCAATTGTAGTCAAAAAAAATTGTATAACGTATTGTGATGAAACAGTGATTTACATAGAATCTAGTAGAAAATAATCAGATCATGGAGTCGTCACAATTTTAGTTTTACTTTGAATTTTGGCTTTATCTCAAACTGATCATTATTTTTCATGTGACCCATACAATTTTCTTCACTGTTTAATCTCTATAGGAAGATCTATTTTGTTATATTGTCTGGGCTTAAACATTTTTATGTTTTTCAAAAATGTGTTGGCTAAATCTGGAATAGTCGAGAACAATATTCTCTAACTGGCCATTTGCCTGAGTGGGACAGCCTGGGATCTATTTTGTCCACGTCATTCACCCTTATGTTGAACTCGAAATACAAGACATTGAGCAACAAATTGTTGACATTTCGGTACTGACATTTATTGTTTTGTAAGTCAACATGACAGGGTGATTATTTGTTCGTTCTTTAGAATGCCACCAAACAAGCTTTGCACGCGAGATTGGCCGAAAGCATTTTGTTAAAACCACCCTGTGGCTGAGACGAAGCTGCCAGAAGGACAAGAGGAATAATAATACTGACAGATATCAGTATCAGGATGTTAATTCAGAAATTATTAGTTATTTAATCTATTACAATTTAACATTTGTTTCCAGTAAGATATTGATGACTTTATATAGAGACTTCTGTTGTAAACATAACTTGCTATTCTATAAACAATATTTTGATATGTTTTAAATATAAATTCTAACCCTGTTCTGAATTTATTTTGTTAAACCACTAAATCTTACACACTGTTCCTTTTGAATGATTTTGGTTCATCATCTGCGGTTTGGAATAATCAGATTTCCACATAGTCAAAGAAAAAAAAAATGTGCATCCTGGCTTTAGTTCAGTGATAAAATCCTATCACGCTGGGAAGCTTCTCTCCTGCCGGGCTCCTGGCAGCGCTGTCAGAAGGTCTGTAACTATTTTTATTTTTTTTGGAAGCTTTGAATGTCTGCCGTCATATTTTATCAAGTTACATGTGTGTCTGTGCTTGTTTGAGAGGGACTCGAGGTGGACTATTGCATCCAGTGTTTCTGTAAGTAATTAAGAACTCACCCAGAATGCTGCTTTGTTGCCGACCCAACTGAACTAGTGATATTTTCTTGTATGCTTACCCGAACCAGACCATCAAGCAGGTTGTCTCCAGATTTGATGGGTTGGCCCCAGGAATCAAATTCTACAAAATGATCTGCAACTGTGCAGAAATACTGTGTTTCAACAGGAAAAAAAAGAAGAAGCTGTGCAGCATTCGAATGTTGATTTTAGAATTTTAATTTGATCGCCCAGATTATGAACTAAGCTTCAAAGAGTCAGACTATTTGGTACAGCCTTTGTTGTCGGCACTGAATGGTAGAGGAAGTTGTTCAATCATCTGTTTCAAAAGTATTGTTTTTTATCAATTGCATCCACATTTCTACATTTGACAAATTCTGCAATACTCTGCATTTCACAGTCCATGTTATCCGCTATTCAGTCCATGTTATCAGCATCACAGAAATCATTGGACCTTACAAACACCAGGTGGGGATGGGAACTCTGCAGGTTTCTGTTGCAGGTGTGCAGTCCTTCTGTCTGTCTGGCAGCAGTATGGATACTTTGTGTGATTAATGGGCCTGATGTTCAATTGCAGAGTCGCCAGAGATCTTTTTGGCCAGCTCTGCTCCTGTAGGCTGCGCTGTTTAAACTGCAAAATGAATAAATGAATTAACATTTTTGGGGGCGGAGTAGACACAGAGCAGTTTGTTACCCGATATGCTATCTCTAGCTACTATCTCATTCTTTGTGTTCAGTGTTCTTGAATGTTAAACAGATCAAGGCTTGTAATGTTAGATCATGTCTGAGGTTGAAAATGACCAACAGCCAGCAGACTGCTGCTGTGATCATGTAGAGGCAGACTTTGTCTCCCGGGCAGCTAATTAGCATCTTGACCTGTTTTCTCTACAGTTTTATAATGCTGTTGATGGCTGAGAAGTTCTTTTGACCTCTGTTGATCTGAAAACATACGTTGTCTTAATATAGCAAGTTCTCCCAGCAAAAAAAGCAAGCATCAGTTTGAAAGTAAGACTGTATTGAATCTAGCTTAATGTTCTTGTTCATTATACAGATTGTAGCCACTGACAATTAGAGAAGGACCGATTGCAATTTTTTGGGCCGTTTCCAATTGGGGAAAAAAAAAAGTACAGTAATAACAATGTTTAAAGGGTCATTCTGAGGTCATTCTATGTTTTGTCTACAGGTCCGTGATAAATAGTCATATTAAACTAAATATTTCTCTCTGTCTGTGGCACTCAAGCCCGAGCCTATTTGTTCCTACTGAAGACTTAAAAATCTAAAAAAATGCTCACAAATTTAGCTTCTCTTTTATTTAAAAAAAAGTAACTTCCTCAGATATTGATAATAATGAAGAAACATGTCACCCTGTCGCTCAACATTCTCTTCTACTTGCTCGTTAGTTATATTTTTTACATTTCTTTATCTTATTTGATAGTTGATTGAACGTCTTTGGGTCTTGAACTGTTGATCAGACAGAACAAGCAACGGACAAAATCACCACGGACTGAAGAAAATGCTAATGGATTTTCATAATATTCTGAGATTCTTAATGGGGCAAAAATGAAGGGAAAAACTTAATGTTTAGCCATGAACCAGCGAACGTTAACGGATGTTGTGATGTGATGCGTTTAGGCTCTATTCATTAAAACTGAGTATTTTAAAAATGTATTTTTGACATTAAACTTCGATAAATATAGTTGTTTCAAGGAGTTTATTAGACTATCTCTCTAGACTAACTGGGATTCTTCCAAATTGGTGGAACGCCATATCCTTTCAAGTTTTAGTGATTTTTGCTTTAATTGGCGGGTTTGAGGGTTATACCAAGGAGCTAAACAATGGAGCTAAAACTACTTGTTTTACTATCTTCTGTTTTAGAGCGACAATGGCGTCGAGTGTTATCAGCAGTAAGCCTGTAGCACTTTCGTCAAGATGATCAACTTGGGTGGGATTGAATTTAGCATAGGAGTTATATTGAGATAGAACATTGATGGAATTACCTCCTTAAATTTAGCTACAGCACTATCGGATAGACATCTAGAGTAGAACATTTGGCATGTACTTGGTGTTCAAAAGTTATTAAATAATGGTCAATTTAGAAGAAGATTCTTTGTTAAGACTATCAAATATTCAATTTCAATGCCATGTGCCTAATCAAGACTGAGGGTGTGGTTGAAACCGTGAGGGGGTTTCTGTACACTCTGACGAAAGTCAATCGACTCTAATGAGATAAACTCAGCAGTACTTTAGCGGTGCTTAGGCTATTATTACGCTCAATCAGCATTGTGTGAACTCGTTTGTCAAGGCCTTGTAAGGTTATTGTCACCTCTTAAATATAAGTTCATCATACCAGTTAAAGTAGGAATTACATTAAACCTATTAAATATTTTTCGCGTGATGCACGAGGTTCTCAGTAACAACAGACAGTGAGAATTATCTAGCTAACGCGGCACCACAGCAGCAATGCTGAGGATGGGCCGGAGCAGTTCAGCTAGGTAGGCAACACCCACAGGTAAAGGTGGCTCGTACCTAACCATAGACGGTATAACCGGTGTGAGTGTAACATAGTTTGTTGGATGTTGTGGCAAGTAGATCTCCCTCGTCCGCATTCCCAAACCATGATTTGCACGTTTTTGTTTGCAAAACTTTCGACACTAATATTTATGTAAATGAGAACAACTTTTGATCAATTGAATGATAAATTGAACATTTATTATTACATTTCCTTCCATGCTTTGTTTCTGATAAATTGCTGTTTCCTTTGTCCTCTTTTTGGTGGTGGTGCGAATAAAAGAAAATTATATTACATTTGGGAGTTTCCCTCCCTCGAGGCTACCATGGCAAGTTTTTTTCTTTTTTTTTTCTTTTTTTTTTTTTTCAGGGCGTTGTTTCCACTGTCCCAGAGGTCCTGGTTGCCATGTTAGCTAGCGACGCTTGCTTAGATTGAGGGTATAAAGGTGCAGAATTGGTGCTGAACTGAGACGAGGTCGAAGTGTTAACGAGCCAGCTGAGGTCGTTCTATCAGCAGATCCTGGAGCTTTATTGTTTCTTATATTCTCTGCTGTCTGATGGTCTGACTATGTGAGGTGTCTGATTACACTGCTGCTGAAAGCAAACTAGCTTCTCCCCCAAGCATTAATCTAGCAATTAAAAAAATCCCCAGCCTTTGTGTTCACAGCTGCAACAGTACATGTTTATGTTAACATTTTATATTCAGGTGACTTAACAATAACATGACGGAGTGAACTCAGCTGCTTCAGTTTCTGGTGTCAGTACCCAGAACCTGCAGAAATGATGATGCTAGAGAAATGTTTAGGAAAAACAAGAATTGAAGCATATATTATTTAGATGTGAAGAGATATTGCACTCTGAACAGATGGGAACATGTGGTTTTGTGATTGTCTTTTGATGCCTGATAGACACAATTTGCCTCAATCTGTCAGCCCTTCAGAGTCCGAGTCATACTGCCGAAAAATTGAAAATGCACATTATGTAATTAAAGCAAATCCTCTCCAGGAATTAGTGGAAATTACTTCTTCCAGTGGTACTAGTATCTCTGAGGTCCATCATGGAGAAACATCCATATGGGCAGAAACATGGTCCACACAAGTATGCAAACGCAAATGCCACAGGGGCCCGGGTTGGATTCTGGGCTTGCCGACCCTTCTGTGTGAGGTTTGCATGTTCTCCCCGTGTCAACTTAGGTTCTCTCCGGGTTCTGTGTATTCCTCCCACAGTCCAACGACAAGCAGTATAGTTTAATTGTGGACTCTAAATTGCCCATAGGTGTTGATTTGAGCGTGAATGGTTATTTGTCTCCATGTGTCAGCCCTCTGATAGCTTGACAACCTATCCAGGGTGTTCCCTTCCTTCGCCCAATGTCTGCTGGGATTTGGTTCAGCCCTGCGACCATGAATAGGATAAGAAGTTGCAGATAATGGACAGATGGATGGAAGGAAATGACGAGGCCTGGCCCAGCTGGCACAAATGTGCATCTCCAAACATACCGTCTGTGGAGGAACGTGTGCTGCTGTGCTTATTACTGCACAGATGTAAGAAAAAAATAAATGAATGAAGAGGCCACGAAGTGTCATAAAAAAAAAATGCATACGGGCATGTTCAGCAGGAGCTTTGTCAGACGTGGTTGTTCTGGGTGGGAGTGAACCCAAAATGGTCAACTTTCTCTTGTTGTTTCATGTTATTGTGTGCCTGGCTGCAACCTACCTTATAGCTTGTGCTTCTTCCTTATTTCCTGTCATGTCTCTGGGAGTTTCATGCCTTTTTTATTGGTTAGCAACAGCAAACAATATATATTCTTTTTCTTTTTCTTTTATTAAAAAACAAACCTTTGGAATTTACGGGTGGTAAATTCCTCCTCTTTTTAAAAGAATGGGGCTCAAAAGCAGTTGTAACAAAATAAGGTTGCATTTCCGTGATTCAGTTTAACCAAATGCTTTCTGTATTCCCGGCAGGACTAGAAACATGGCTGAGGCGGCACGAGGTCCCGTGGTTGCCCGGCCATTGGCATTTGCCAATGAGGAGCGGGCAGTTCACTCCTGGTCCCGGATCTCGTCAGCGGGGCACAACGTCCTCCTGGATGCTCTGAAGATCCTCAGCCCGATGTCCCGCGACCTCTCGAGCAGTGAGGAGCTGGTCACCTTCTTGAAGGAGCTGGGCGAGGAGGGCCACAAGCCCGTTGTGCTGCGTAGCAAAGATGTGTATGGCTACCGCTCCAGCACAAACCAACCGCTGACCGAAGACATGCTGAAGCCACAGAACAGGAACGTCAGACCCACCGCCAAGAGGAGGGGAAGGAAGCCAATGGTCAGGAAGAGAGAGGTGCACCCGTCGTGGAACGCCTCTGACAAAAACAACCCCAAGATTCAAGGGGTCCGCCCTCCAGAGCTGCTGGTGGACCACCGTGCCATCATCTGCAGCAGGACAACCGGTCGGACTGTAGAGATGTCGCAGGCGCTGGAAGTGCGGCCGTGTCTCAGACTGACCAACATTGAGGGTCTATCTGGCTTCCATACGGCCAGACTCCAGATCCACACTTCCTGGGACTCGTCCTCTGGGGCACCCTCTGTTGCCTTTTCACAGCAACAGCACCCTCCAACGCTTTCAGGAATACCTTCGCAGCCTTCTCAGAACTGTGGTGGGGCGCCCACCAAAGCTGTGGCCTTGTTCAGCCAGAAGAGCCTGTCCTGCCCCATCCGATTGGACGGCGCCCTCATCGGAGATTCTGCACCGGTCTTCTACGCAAATGGACGGGCGTTCCCAGAGACTCACACAGAGCTCACCAGCAACGGCTGGAGGAGCAACGGCGTGCACCGAGATGGTCGGGGCCCGAAGGAACTTCACATCCCCACCCGGCAAAGAAACGGGTGGAAGGACAAAAAAAGTCTTCGATGGAAAGTGGTGAAAGTGGATGACTCTCGCTCTGTGGCGGAGGCCCGCAGAAAGGCACAGAAGATCCTACAGGTCAACCTGTCTCCAATGATTCAGATCCAACCTCTCAACCATGTGCTGAGAGACTTCAGATACCAGAACAAGTGACAATACCCCCCCTCCCCACGACCCACAACCATTGTTTCCTTTAGCAGATGTTAGTGTTTTACATCCATTAGGCTGCACCTGGCTGAGCCCCAGTGTTCATAGCAGACGTCTTACATGGGTTTTTGTGATCTCTGCTGAGTGTTGGCGGTAGAGAAGTCAGAGTCTGTCTGTGGAAGTCCTGATTCCTGACAGGGGCACTTGGGATTGAAAGGCATTTGAAGTCAGGTGATGCTCTTCTCAGCAGGCTGGGAAAGGACTATCGGCCGAATGCTGGTACATTATCACGGTCCACTTTAGTTTACACTATACAATACTTCAACCAACCATCATTCTGCTCTGAGTTGACCGCCTGCTAGCCGATGTTGCTGATGTAGTTTAGGGCGCAGCATCCACTGTGACTGTTAGGTTAAAGGTGAATTTTCTGCCCTTCAACAAGGCACTTGGTGCTCACAGTTGTTTTTAAATAGTTTCTATTACTCATTTGAAGTATTCCGCTGTTTTGTTGAAAAGTATTTTTTACTTGTAGCGCTTACAAACAGTGCTGTCAATCTGAAGCGCCCCATTTTCCCACTTGAAAGAAGGAAAAAGATGAAGCTTGTGGTGGGACAAGGCGATCCCATTGGACAGATGAACGGCTTGATGAGCAGGGCAGGTTTCCAAAGCCTTCAGAGGAGCAGACATGGTGGTTGGTTGGTTGGTCCCAGCAAAACAAATGAACTAAACAAAAGGAGGGGGGGAAGAGAAAAGCGTTTAGTTTGTCTTCCTTTTTTGTATTTTTGTTGTTTTTCCACTGGAAATTGGGAAGGCTCTGGGAGCGAGTACAGCAGGGAATCAAAACCCGTGGCCCATACAGATTGATACTTGGATGTTTTGTTTGTCCTTCACAAAGTGTTCCTTTTGGTTTAGTTTATCCACACACACACACAATGGAGTATTTTCAACTGTTGGGTGATTTGATGTCTTACAGTAACAAAACATGATTCAATGAACTGCAGAAAATGGCGGGTATGGAAGGAGACTTGGTCTTTTAATCTTAATTCTAGGAAATCCTTGAGAATTATAAAATACAAAAATTCTGACCTCACTCTTCAGACTTTAGTGTCATTATTAAACAATCTCTAAATCATATATTTACAATTTTCCAAATGTTCAATTATTCTCATGATGTGGCCCCGGTCTACCTCCATGAGTTTAAGGAGTTTTACACCAGTTACAAAAACAACCTTCAGCTGTCGGTCCAATGCTGCTCAAGATTTACTTTTGTCCAATACATTTCTGTACTTCACAAGCAACCAACTGCCATTTGTAGACTTGAAGTAAAACATTTGTTTGGCTGAAATAAAAAGTGTAACTTGAGCTGCAGGACAATAAGTGACTTGGCGCAAAAAAGGTTCAATCTCTCATCAGAACTCGTCCAGGCTCTGTTGAGTCTATGTCAGGAATTGCACTTTGAGAGTGAGACAGTGCGTCATTGTCGCCCCGTTTCTTTGAACATGAAAGTCATTAATATTCTTATTTCCTGCGTACTGTAGAAAAAGTGTGAAATAATATCAACTACGGTTCGACTTACTTTGGGCCCACACTGGTTTCTGCAACAGGTGCTAACTTTGCAACGTTGGTGCTGAATTAAATGACCGGCACAAGAATGTCGTCATGTTTCTGTTTTTGTAGTTCAGATTGGAGCATTTAGGAGCAGTGACTTCTGGTGAGTTCTTTTTCTGACAGGCTGATAGCACTGTTGCCCTTTGCAGGTTGGGATGAGCATGCTAAACTGCCGTGTGTGATTTCCAAAGGGTTTTTACTGTGAGGAGCAACCTGAATCCGTTTTCATGTTACCATCTGTTTAAATCTCCTGTGAATTACCCTAAAAGTTGTGTTTGCGATGTTTGACCACATTGAACGAGACAAGCATTTGTTTTAATCACAAAAACAGTACTTTAAACACAAAATCATAGTCTCTTAGTCCACGTACTAGCTTTTTCTTGAGCTTCTACTGATCTCAAGACCATTCAATGTGAATGTAAGCTTACGAAAAAGCCAGTCACTGGACCTTTACAAGTTTCTTTTCTCTTTTTTTTTTTAGTTTATTAGAATTTTTTCCCCAAGAAAACCAGCCACTTGTTACTAGAACTAAGCAGATTTAAAGTGGAAATCTTTGCTTTTTGGCTCAAAGTCCATGCATTATTCTGGAATTGGCAACCTGTTCCTCCGTTTAAACTGAGGCCACATCAGTGTTTGGCTTTACAGATTTCTCTGTAAATTCTTTCGTAATTCTCTGATTGTATGAATTTAACGTTCTGGAAGAGTCTCTGTTTCCTTGCGCCCTCCCCTGCAATCTGTCTGTACACGGTCATGTTCATGCCCACCGACATCTCCCTTTTCTAGATCTTCTATCTGTTAGTCTTGTTTGTGCCACACTTGTATAATATTGTATTTCCTACATGATCTTTGAAAACTCTTTTTGTTCAATAAAACTGCTCTGAAAATAATTCTTCTCTTATTTTGAGAAGTTTAGTTTCATTACATTATTTGATGTTTTTGTTCTTGGACCCCTGATTTAAAAAGCAAAAAGTCTTGTTTTGTTGAAGTATTTATATATAAATATATAAATTTCTTTGCCAATTCCAAATTATTTCTAAGAACTATAATTGACAGCAATTGTTGTGACTTTTCTCCAATGGAAAATTTAATTGTATGTTGCCTATTAAATGGCTCAAAGACGGACTGACCAAAGATTTAAAAACATGCAATGACTCGCCGGTTAGCGTCCGTAGGGCCTTTCACTCAGAACACGACCATATCACATCAGATTTTTGCTGTTTAGAGTAAAGCCTTGTGAGCTGAACCCAGCAGCTGAATCCCCTGTGTGAAAATGTGACCAGTGTTGTGTTGAATACGGTTTCCCGTGTGATATTTGTTTCCATTTTAAGCCTGGTTCATTTGTTAGAAATTTCAACTTTGCCCTAGTGAAAGGTGGACGAACCCCATCAAAATCCAAGATGGCTACTCCACGCATCAACAGTACAATAGTCATATTTGTGTCTCATTAAATCAGTCATATATACACAGAACAGTCCAACTTCTGTGTACATGTTGCTACAGTGTTTGTATGTAGAAAATACCGGGTAATGCGCAGACCCTGGCGAGGTCAAACACCATTTTTCAAGTTTTCAGACTTGTTATTCTGAAACGCAGTAAACTAGGTGAAGAACGCAGCATAAACCTGAACCAGCCCGTGTCCATAACGCTGCGATCCATTGCAAGTCGGAAGTCGATGATTCTGAGTCCGTATTTTCGACTCCCAATCCGAATGCTTCCCGATGCATCTGCTTGGGGGAAAATAGACACCTACAACAAAACGATGTTTGTGTGAAGGTTTCTGAGCTTCACAAGCATCTACAGAGCACCTTCATCACTTATCACAGCGCCATTAGTGAAACTAAAAAAATCTTGTGGCGACATATTACTGGAGATCTAATTTAAGACATTGCAAGTATCCACGGAAACCCTGTCAAAGAGACGGGTTCAGTAGACTAAACTGACTCGCTGGGTGCCCTTACGATATGCCCCTTTGCGTCTGATTGGCTATGCCCTTCCAGGCTGTTGCTAAATGCTAACTTTAGCCTAGCTATGATGCTACCAGGCACTACTTTTACTCATTTTTAAAGCGAGAAATCAACTGTTATGAATATTGGCGGTTTTACCCACATTTTAGAGCTAGTGATATATGCATCTCTACTGACCTATTGTCCATTCCCGTCCTGCCTCCTTTTCTTTCTGTCCCGTCCCATTTAAGTGATTAATGGTGCACGCACCCGTCTCACAGGAATCTCAGGAATCCCGTTATCGGCCTCTAATTTGTATCAGATCCAGCAAGTCGTCGAAGTGGGAAGGTCACTTGGGAAGCATAGGAAAGAACAAAGGCCTACTAAACTATAATTATCTCTACTCCTAGACATGGAAATAAAAGACAGTTATTCAGGAACAAAGAAGAACGTTAAGGGGTTTAACTCATGGATATTATAACAATATCCACAAACAATTGTGGAAACTCTGTTTCGAATGTCAATTCATCTGGCAATTCTTTTACACCTTTTTATATACTACCTGTTTTACGACCTGTTTACATGTGCATAGACTATATATTTATAAGGCTTCATCTCATTACACATATACATTTATTACATTCCTGTTTACTGCTTTTTTCACTTTGCAATCAATGTACACCAGTCTACCACAAATATATATTTGATTTTGTTTTATTTTATAAAATAAATGATTGAATAATATAAATAATATATATTAGTTTGAGCATTATTGGAGTGAGCCTGATATCTAAGATTTTCATTGCCAACTATTGCGTCTCTGAAATTGTAATCATGACAATAAGTGACTTGAAAACACTGATAATAAGAACAGAGTAATTCCGCAACTTTCCTGTTGGTGGCGCTATAGCTCCGCCCGTCTGCAATCCTCTATTAAATAAAGAGACGAAGCCAGGTGAAGTTAATTAAAAACATTACCGTGATCACCATCATCTGCCTTGTTCAAACAATCAAAACCAAACAACCGAGAGCTAGAAGTTAGTCGGGCGTTTCAGTGACGGTATCAGCGAAGTTTACGTTAGCTAGCAGGAAGCTAGTTAGCATCAATTATGAATGGCGGAGGTGGTTGATTTAAAAAAATAAAATAAAAAGAATCAAGTACACCTGGATATGTTTACCGTCTGGATATTAACCACTTTCCCTCCATGAAGAAAGACAAGAAAGAACATCTTCATACCAACAAATAAATATTGAAAAAACATTACATATATTTACCCCACCCTTTTACCCTCAACATTATTCTACCACTGTATTTTAAAGGGCCAGTCTATGTAGAACTGTAACGTCTCCCTTGTGCCAAGTGTGGAGGAGAACCACGGGGGGCCATCGCGAATGGCGCGAATCTATATATTGGTTTGTCCCTTCTGGGCTGCTGTAGAAACATGGCGTCTTTCTCCTTGAAGAGGAAGGAAACAAGAGTCTTTAGATATGCAAATAATGGCTAGATACAGAACAAGATGTTCTTCTAAAACAGGTTTGGTAAACTGCTGTGCCTAGTTACAGTTGCTAAGCTGCGATTAGACAAATCACTGTTGAGAAGTTTTTAACTGATATTTGACCGGAAGTGCCTGAATTCACCACTAATTTATTCAAGATCTGTTAAAGACCAATCTGTAATCCTGCCCTTCTTTTTTATTACAATTTCCTCTCATACTTGTTAAGCGAGCTACAGTCGTCATCATTAGAGGAAATAAGATCATTTAAAAAATGTTTATTAAGCAACCTGTTCCTCCAGTTCATAATGTTTATTTGCTTCTGTAAATGGGAATAGGGATTATTTCAGTGCCTCAACTTGTTTGATTAATGCAAAACATTTTACATCCGTCATAATGCTCCATGAGCAAATAAATCCTGAGGCGTAATGTATCAGAGCTATGTGTTCAGCCTGATGGCATTATCTCTGCTGTGGGAGGTGGAGCAGGTGGAGACCAGATTTCAAAGCCAAAGAGGAAATAGGTGACATTTCAGTGTTGAGGGGGGGTGACACGTTGAGCGAAGCAAGATGCTCAGCTGGCTGGTATTTGACCTTTGACTCACAGCTGTAACGGTTGATTCTAATGAGAGGCACAGTACGAAAATGTCAAAATATCCTTTGATGTAAATCTGTATGTGTAGTCTCTTCTCTCTCTTCCAATTGATCGTAGTTTTTCCGCAGCAACGCTATACAAACAAATCCTGTGTTTCAGGCTCGCCACAATTATTTGCTGCCTAAATTGGGCTTCGGTGGGGGTTAAGTTTATTTTCTAAGCTACTGAGAATTTATGTTTCTCTCTGAGACTGAGCCAATTGTCTGCGCCCATCTGTATTGTGTGTTGTAGATTGGTAGCTAACAATGTCAGTGACATCCATCAGCTTGGCATGAATGAAATTAATTAAAAATATGCTGTTGGATCAGGTTCGGGCAGGCGGCAGAGTCAGGTTCTGAAAGGTGAAGCCAATGAGGAAGTGTCTTAACCTTGTATTCTCTCTAATGGCCATCAGGGGGCGACTCCTCTGGTTGCAAAAAGAAGTCTGCTTGTATAGAAGTCAGTATAGTATGTCATAAAAATTCCTAGTATAATATATCAGAAAAAAATCATAGTATAGTACATAATAAAATCAGGAAAGATCATAGTAAAGTACATCAAAAAAAGACATAGTTTGGTACGTCTGTATTTAGTGTCTGAATAATGACTATTTAATTTCTTAATATCCTGGTTTACCATAAAACGAATACTGCCCCAACCTAGAATGCAGGCGTTTGCCTTTTTTAATCCTAAAATTCTTGGTCCATCAAGTCCACCAGCACACAAGATTGGCAATTTTTGGGACATTTGGAACCAGCCCCTGACACTGGGGTTAAACCAGGACTGAAATGGCGTGAATTCAAACCAAACATCTGTCTCTGCATACTGCCTGATACCATCAGCAGTAATAATCTACCTGCAATAAAAAGTGTGACAGTGAGTTATTTATTGACCTGTTTTAAGTCATGTTTGACTCAGAACAGGTCAAACTGCTGTTTTCAGTGACTTCAGCCCTCAGGAATGTTTGTTAGATGACCGCAGTTAAGACCAGCTGTAGTCTCAATGCAGGCAATAAAACCGAAGGCTTGTGTTGGTTTCTTAAAACGTTCTGGAAAACTGCACAAGGGGAACCAAGTCAGATTTAAAATTGGACAGTTCTGAGTATCAAATTATGATCTTTTAAGCAAATTCACAAAAAATGTCTGTGTTCGTCCAGGTTAGAGATGCACTGATTGCAATTTTCTTGTCCGATTATGATTTAATTATTTCCTGCTGATTTCCTAGATATTTAAAATTATAATGATTTCAAGGTTGACGTCTCTTATCAAAAAGGACATTTTGCAAGGTTATTATTAAACACATTATATTAAAGTTATAATTTACCTTTGCCCAATGCTCATATTTACTTTTAAGAGCTTGAACGCATCATAATGTAACTCAATGCAACCTCCGTTAATGTTAGCTCTTTAGCTCTGTGCTGCCGTCAGACGGTCACTGTTATCACTCTGAACAGCATGAATGGGAATGAATTACTATAAATTTATTTTATATTTGACATCTAGTTGTGACAAACTGCGAGCTTTCCTTGCTGCTGCGGGCCGACTTAAAACCATCATGTGACCGGCAAAATAAATCTGAATGGCCTGGTCACCGGTCATTGCTAATCAGCTGAATATCGCCCGGTTTTGTTTGGCAGCCAATCGATCGGGCTCGATTGACAAACAGAATGCATGACCTCCATATTGATCTTCACGCGTGACTCTGCCATGCTTGGTGTGAGCATTGCTTAATGCAAGGTCTACCATTGATTGTCTTGAGTCTGTTGATTTGTATTTCAGTTCAATAAATTAGCTTCAGGTGGTTAGTGCGTCTTTGCCTTTTTAGAGGAACAGTGTCATTGAGGCTTTGATCTTTGATCTGTTGGTATTGATCTGTATTCCAAGGCCGTGAAGTTCATGCTGATCCCAGAAGGGCGGCAGATGTTTGTCTCCTGTGCAGAGTAGAACAACAGGGTTATTGGGAAACTAAAAACATGGGGCTGAAAGGAACTTACCTCTCTCTCCAGCAGTTTGTGCAAAGTTATTGACCTTTTTCTACTACAGGAACATATCCATGAACCTATGAACCTTTTAATGAACTCAAGGAAGGATGCAACGATCCAACGTTTTCAGTCCTGATACCGATACTTTGGCCGGTGCCCATCAGGTACCAGTGTTTAATCAATAAATCGTATTCCTCACTGTGTAGAAGTGACTTTGATCTTTCTTTTATGTTTAAGGTAACATCAGGCTTAACTAAAACATTTCTTTCCTAACATAGAGGAAATAAATGTTTCTTATAAAACTTAGTATAATGTAACAAATATATACAAAGTTATAAGCGATTTGCAAAAAAAAAATCAAAATCAACAAGAATTACAATTTGAATTCATGCGTAGTGCGTGCATGTTTAATCAGACGTAAACATTGATTTTAATGAATTGGCCCCGTTGTCCAGGTGTTTGAGTCAGCATCTGCCCGATATCTTATCTCCGTTTCAAATCGTTCGTCCCTAGACTTAAGCACTTCCACATGTTTTGGCAGGAGGAACTTAGATCTAAATTTAGTTCCTCGGTTGAAGCTCGTGTTCAGGGGAAAACTATCAGGGCAGTTGGCTGAACTGACTGTCACTGTTTGGTTAAACACAAACCGCAATGCTCAGCCTTCATTTCGACCCTCAAACTACTCAGATTTTCGTTAGTATCAATAATGAACATCTTGTATTGTCATTAATCTGACTTCTCGACTAAGACCTAAATAAAGAGGCTGTGTGATCTTGAGAACGAGTGTTGAAACATTTGCCTAAGAGAGACAAAGTCACGTCCCTACCTGCGTCCCACATCGGACCTTATTTTGTAAAAAGAATATGTGTACTAATGGCGAAAGACAACTTTTTTTTATTTATTTTTTTACACAAATTTACAGCTACGTCTTTCATATGTTTGAGATAAATGTAGAAAACAGAAAACTCCACACGTCTCCGATCAGACAATCTCCCGTGTGTATTACAGTTATAATTTCTGCTTCAGAACCTAACTGCCTTGAAATAGGCTAATTTCTCAAATGTATCTCCCAATCTTACGACTTGTCAGGAAGCTAATTATGCTTTACTCTCTCGTCATAATATTGATCCTAGCACACGTGATTGTTTGCCTTTGTTTGACCAATCAGCAACGTTCAAACTCTGCCCCGATAGTTCCTGAACCATCAGAAAGAACCAATGCACATAGTGACTATTTTAGCACCAACTAGGACAGAGGAACTAAATCCAGCCCCTGGTTCCTCTGATCAAAAGCTAGGTGAAGTTCCTTAAAAATGTTCTTGGTCCCCTGCCAAATTAGGTATTACTTCCTATTACAGTTCCTGGGACTATTTGGTCCAAAAGGATCTTGCATTATGCTTGCCAATATGTGGAGTTGGCAAGCTAGCTGGCAGTTGGCTAGTTAGCTAGCATGTTAAATCCACCATGCTTCAATGCTACACTGGTTACAAAATGAACCAACATTCCCTCCGCCTCACTCCTCGTTGCTCCAGAGAAAGGGAGTCATCCGTCTCCAGATCTTCATCGGCTTTCTTCCCGGCTTTACAGCCTCACTGACGCCATTTTCTTTTGTACTCGTCAAAGGACTACAGAAAACAGACTGTCTGTTCTACTGCTATATTCTATTTCTATGATCCATCCCCAGGGAGTTTTTGGAAATCTGTTGCTGCTCCACCAAGGCGGAGGCTTACTTGTTTGCCTCCAGGGAGTCTTTGCTTTGTTCTTTCTGCTGGAGCCGTTTGCAAGGAGTTGAACCTTTCTCATCTTCTTCATGTCAGACTGCTGGGAACCTTTTTTGAGATTTGAGTCCAAGAAGGTTATTTCAATGTTCGGAGATGTTTGCCGCGTCTCCACTGTTTGAATCCTTATTTGTGAAAAGTGGGTTAGACCTTCAGTGATGCCTTTTGCTCTTTACGTCCCGCTCTCACCCACAGACTCAAATCCTGTAGACGCAACAGGACTCTTGTTTGACATCCATGCATTAAGACGCACAGTTGTTAAATGCCCTCTACTCAACTACAGTAACACAAGGCGTGAACTCAAGGTCATATACAGCACTGTGGCACTGGGAGAAAATAGCCCAATCGGAGTGTAATTCTTTCGTTTCTTAATGCTAAATACGCCGGCAATTTCCCTCCCTGTTTGTTCATTTTGAACTGAACCTTGAAAAACATGCTGCCACCATCCACTTCTACTCAAATGCTCCAACGTCATCCATCAGCAGCAGTTGGAAAAGGTTCAAAATTCAGCAGATGTCCGCTGTCGTGCGGAAGCGAAAATGTGGTGACCAAGCAGCTCTTTTTGATTCCCTCGTAAAACAGAAGTTGTTTTTCTTTTCCATATTTATTTTGTACAAATTTTGTTTGTAGTTCTTTAACGTAGTTCAGCGGAGTAGAAAAGTCAACGGCTTCACAACTGCACCTTTTTAGCGCTCTGTTGTGTGCAAGTATCGGCATCGTTAGAAAATAACTCCCCACAGAGACGGACTCTTTTCTTTGTTGGAGATGAGCTCTTTTCGGTTTCCTCTCCACAGAAACCAGCTGTCACTTCTCAGCTCTTTGAACTTGAGCGTTGGCTCGGCGTAAACATCCGAGCTGATCAGGACGTTTCATCAAACAGGATGTCGGCCATGAAGACCGGTTTTAAATGAGGTCTGCAGTGGCGGCATTCAGCCAGCCAGCCAGCAGCAGCGGAGGTCAGGGTCTCCGATCTCTCCCCCTCCCTCCCCTTTTTTCTTCCCCCACAGCGTCGCTTCTCGGTCAAAACCATTTCCAAGCTGCTCAGCTCTGCTCTGCAGGCAGCGCTGCCGCTCAGCTCTTTGTGTGTTGGGGGGGGAAGGGAGCTCAGCGGGTGGAAAAACAGCCGGAACAGTAACCTCCATGAGTGCTCGCTCTCCATTTTGGAAAAAGGTTAACTGGTCCCAGAAATTCTAATCTCAATATGGCTTCGGTGTGTAATCACACTGCTTTCTGCTGAACTGTCAAACCAATAAAGTGTCTGACAGCGTTAATGGACGGCAGAGGAAGGAGGTCAGGCTTGTTTTTGTGCGTCTTGAATGTCGGCAGCAGAGAAGGAAAGCTATTTAAAGTGAAGGTCTACAGAGAGCGGAAGCATTTGGGGTTTTTCGGTGCGAGCCAGCGGTAGACGCAGCAGAATAACAACAATCTCTCTGTCTGCCTGGAGATTCTAAACAGACAACAACATGGCTGCTTTCACACAGAAAACATCAGCTGGCTTTGTCAACAAAACACTGTTGTTCTGTTTAGACAGCCATGGAAGAAACACGTGTGTGAAAAGAACCGATGTGGAGGCCAACGACACATCAAACACAATCTGAGCGAATAATGAAGCACATCTCGGGTTTAAATGAAAACAACACTGTAAAAAAAAATCTCTAGAAGCAAAGAAATAAAGAAGAAACCATCAAAGGATCATGTTCTTGTTTTATTGGTACATAAACTGAAGATTAGTCTTTGGCTTTAACAGCTGTTGAAGGTGTTTCATTAAGAAAAACTGAACCCTGTCCTGTCAACAAACACTGTCATAGGTCCAAACACCAGGACTGTGATTACGTTTACCAACCATTGCTCTTTTCTAATGCTAGCAGCGTGGATCGAGGGATGCTGTGTTGTTGCGTCCAACTATTCGATGGATTGATGTGAAACTTTGTAGACATTCCTGTTGTCTGTCCAGAGGAGGAAGACTGATGAGTTTGTTGATCCAGATGTTTTCTTTAGGTTGACCTTTCAGGTTTTGTAGAAAAGGGTTTGAGCAACTGTGGTGCAGATTTCTATTGTCCCCCCCCCCCCCCCCCCAGGATTTTTTTAATCTGTCTAATTCTTTGATGTAAGACATCAAACAGATTGCCCCGAGATAAACCCTAATCTGGTCGATCAAGTTGAAACATTTTCAAGTCGCACTGGCTGGGACGAATTCTAGTCCCGTTATTTCGATTTATGCTGCATTCACATGGAATCAGGAAGAAGATAGACCAGATATACTTTAGTGGACAAAAGCAGGACCTCACACATGGAAGTTGTGTTGCTCTCTTGCACAGGGACGTTGTTGCTCTCTTCCAGACGGACGTTGTGTTGCTTCTTCTCACAGGAATGTTGTGTTGCTCTCTTGCACAGGGACATTGTGTTGCTTCTTCCAGACGGATTGTTGCCTGTTGGGTTGCTTCTTCTCACAGGGACGTTGGGTTGCTTGTTGGGTTGCTTGTTGGGTTGCTTCTTCTCACAGGGACGTTGGGTTGCTTGTTGGGTTGCTACTTCTCACAGGGACGTTGTGTTGCTACTTCTCACAGGGACGTTGTGTTGCTCCTTCTCACAGGTTTCTGAACCGGTGCAATTATGTCTTATCACGGCTATGAACCAATCAGATTGCTTGATTTGAGCAACTCTTTTTATAATTAATAAATAACTATATTATGACTATTTTATGACTTTTTTATGACATACTTTACTAAAATACTTTTGACTTTTTCTATGGCATACTATAGAATGACTATTTTATGACGTATAACTTTTCCATGACTTTTTAATCACAATCTACCCGTGGCCTGTTTTTTTATGACTTTGACATGTTTATGACATGCTTTTTTTTATGGGACACTACTTTTTTTCTCCCACAATTTATGGCACACCATGACTCATACCGGCTCTTTGTGACATATTATGACATAGAATACTAAGAGTTTCCATGACTTTTTATGGCTTTTTCTTTTTTTACTTTATACAGAGTGCTTTGTATGACTTTTTTATAGCCTACTATAGTATGCCTTTTTATTTGTGCTTTTATGGCACACTTATTTAGGGCTGCCTAACCAACTTATTTTATGAAATACTATATTATGTTTTTAATATGTTTATATAACATACAATACTATGACATAACAAAAAACTAAGACTGTTCTAAGACTTTTATTTGATACAGTACCATTTCTTTATTACATTTTTATGACTTTTTATGGAAGTTATTCTCTCACTTTTTTCTGTTGAGTGCTGAGCAGAAAGTGTACAGTTGGTTTATCAAAGATTGTTTTCTGAAAACCAAACAGTCAATGTAAAACTAGGAGCTAAAAGAGGCTAAAACACATCAGAACTTCAGAGTTTGTGACAGTTTACCAGAAACATATGATCCATTGCTGATTTAAAAAATGAAATGGAGCATCTGGGTTAAGTTAACTGACTTTTATTTCTTATATGTATACAGATGATCTGAGGAAAAAGCTGAATCATGTAAAATCAAACAGGTTATTGTGGTATGTAAACAGACAGCTCCAGTTCTACTGGTCCAGGTCCAGGTCCAGAATCTTTGGAGGTTCTTCAGGTTCAGCTGGCTCCGATCCCTGAGCGGCCTCCTGTAGGAAGGAGAGAAAATGAACAAACCAGAAACCAACCACACAAAAAGAACGTGGAGAGCTGGTCATAAAGGGAATATTTATGGGCATTCCCAGATTCATCACCTCAGAGTGTTCATGGATTGTAAATTTAAGTGGTGGCCAGGCGTTTAAAAGTTGGTCTGACCTTTTATAGTTACATAGAGAGGTCATGACCCCTAGCGATGCCGAAAACAGAGAGCCAGACTGGGGTTTAAATAACAGGATTCACAACAGACAGAATCACAAATGTACTTAAAGATTGGTTCACAAGTACTCAAGTTCGTCTCAAAACAACAGTCAGTTGTAATGTAAAGTAAATATAAGTGATGAATGACAAAATCCTCTTTGTTTTGTGTAAAAATGTATTCCAAAGTTTATCTGGTGCTAATATGAAGCATCAACTGTCAAGGCACTTTGGTGACCGATATAAATACAAGTACACATTTCAGTAAGATAACTTTGTAATACTAAAGCTGTATTCCTACTGTTTACCTTGCAATCATGTAAAAGATAAAATAGTTGCCATCTTGATTACCTTGCAGATTTGGAAAATCCCATCCTATAGTAATATAATAAGTTTTGCAGAGTCTCTGTTATTCAAACTGGACTTTATTCTTAAAAAAATTCAGAAACAGCCCCTAGTTTTGTTTTAACACAGGGCTGTGTAGACTGGATCCTCAGAGGTTTAGTTTAAGAAACAGCTCCTGTTGATGAAGCCGTTCAGTCGCTCTCTGATTGGTCGACTCACCCCAAACGGCTCGCTGAAGGCTCTGGAGCCGCTGTACAGAGGGTTGGGGATGGAGACCAACGTGGGCTTCTTCCTGCCGCTGGGCGCACCGTCCTCATCCTCATCCTGTCACAGAGGAAACAAATGACTGTTAGCAGAATATATATATATATAAATATAAACATATGATTGACATTCGTAACGTTAGATCACTGAATGAAGGCTTCGATATGTGAAAGGTATCCATTACGCACCGATTTG
This sequence comes from Anoplopoma fimbria, assembly GCF_027596085.1. Classification (NCBI taxonomy): domain Eukaryota; kingdom Metazoa; phylum Chordata; class Actinopteri; order Perciformes; family Anoplopomatidae; genus Anoplopoma; species Anoplopoma fimbria. The sequence goes on along the minus strand of NC_072465.1, from coordinate 25,641,485 downwards.
GTCTTATGACATTTTAACGTCCAGGTTTAAACTGTCTTACACTTAAAATCATGGTTTATATTTCTGTGTGTATTTAGGACTTTCTATGTGTATTTATTTGTTCAACCTTAATTTAACCGAGTAAGTCCCTTTTTAAAGGTCAGAGACTTCTTTGGCAAGTGAGATTTTACTGCAGAACAAATATGACTAAAACCAGGAACACTAGAAGAAGATACTGATGGAGTTATTTACCACAAAATATATAAATTAGAGCTTTAAGATTCTTCAATCAGTGTGTGTTTACATGCACTACAATACCGGGGTTACAGTCAGCTTTGTCCAGTTAGATGATTGCTTTTAAATTTTTGTAAATGACAAGCCAGCTTGGGTATGGGATTAAAGAAATCTGATTTTCACTACTGGATTTCTACGTCATGTACACATGTGACATCTGCTTTATCTGCTCTTTACAAGGACGCATGTTCAGGGAAAGTAAGGAAAGGTAATCACACAGAGTCATGCGTACTTTTATTAAAAGTTAGACCAACCAAAGTCAGACTAAAACTCATACTAATACAAAGTGTCTGAACGTTTGTGTATTTTATTCATTTTGGACACTGAGGAAAATCTACGCTCTGTTTGTCTGTCCCTGTAAACCACCCAAAAGTCATATTTACAGGTTACTAGAATGATTGATTTGTTGGGTGGTGAAGCTGCTCGTTACAGAAACTCTTCTCCGTCAGACTTTTGAGTTTTTTGGCTGTGAGATTCATCTGTTAACCTTTGACCACAATGTATGTGTGTGTGTGTGTGTGTGTGTGTGTGTGTGTGTGTGTGTGTGTGTGTGTGTGTGTGTGTGTGTGTGTGTGTCTCACCCTAAAGTAGTGGAAGCGGAAGGCGTCCGTCTTGTGTTTGAAGATGTAGTAGCCGAGTGCAGCCAACACACAGGCCAGCAACATCGAAACCAAGATGGCCGACACCGTGCCGCTTGAGTGGGCGTAGCCTCGGGAAGCGTGAGGGGAGATCTGGAGATGACAGGTACGACACACACACAAAGAATAACTACATATATATATATATATATAAAAAACATGAAAGCAAACCTTTCTATCCTCATCACTGGATGTTTTCACACACACACACACTATCTGTCCAGCTCTAATTACAATGGCAACAGCGGCATTGACGTTATGGAGACGCGATTCTCTGTCTTGTGTTTTTATGACTTTTTTTAATGACATACTTTACTATGACATTTTTATGGCGTGTCATATGACTTTCTTTCTGTGGCCATGGAGACGTGACTGCTTTTATTTCCCCAGAGGAAGATGAAAAAATTCAACTAATTAGAATGAATAATTAATGTAAACAATCCACTGGGGAGAGAAACTGGGGATGACGGATGACTGACCCTGGCAGCCATTTTGTTTTTCTTCACAGGAAGAAGAAATCCTGTTAACAGGAAGTGGAGGAAAACAAGATGGCCGACAACACTTCACATGTAAAGTTAAGGCATCAAAAGGCTGAATGTTTCCAGGTTAGTAGTTGAGGTTCTGGCTGAGGTTTTGTTTTTATGACTACTATACCATGACTTATAAAAAACATACTATACTGTGACCTTGTAATTGTACGTACTATATAGTGAATGATTTCATCATGCTATACTAGAATCTTTTTGACATTATACTCTGACTTTCTTACTTTTGAACTACTACTATAATGACTTTATGACATACTATACTATGGCTTTTTTCAACATACTTTTCAGATTATTATTTTTTACTTTTCATCATTCTATACTATGACTTTTTCTTAAAAAATTCAATATTCTATATCAACATCCTTTATTTTTTTACATATCATACTCAACATACTCTACTATGACTTTTTTTTACATACTATGACTTTCTCTGACATACTTTACTATGCATTTTTTCATTAGATTTATCGACATACTATACTAAGACTTTTTAATTACTTTTCTCAGGACATTTTGCAACATACTATACTATGACATTCGTGATATTGTTCGACATACTCCATGATTTGTTTTTACTATACTATGACTTTTTATGACCTAGTATACTATGACCTTTATTTTTTTCTTTAAATACTACAATATGACTTTTTTTTTCAATGTCAAAATACTATACTGACATTTTTTGACATGCTATTCTATGACTTTTTATGACATACAATAATGTTTTACTCTTTAAGACTTTTTCGACATACTATAGTATGACTTTTTTTCGACATACTATACTATGACTTTTTTCATGACATTTTGGACACACTATACTACATTTTTCAATAATCTTCACTATGACTTTTTCAGGATTTGTTCAACATACTATGTATGATTTTTTTAAGACATTTTTCTACATACTCCACAATTTATTTTCTAAATACTAAACTAAGACTTAAGTCAAGACATTATTTCAGCATACTATACTATAACTTTTTATAGGGCATTTTCTGACATACTTTACAAAGACTTTTTTTCGACATACTATACTATGACTTTTTCAGGATTTGTTCAACATACTATGTATTACTTTTTTCAGGACATTTTGTGACTATACTATGACTTTCTATGACCACACTCTGCAATTGGTCATTAGAAATCCTAACAAACATACCCCAGGTAGTTCTGATTGGTTGACAGCCACACCTCCTCCACCGGAGCCCCCGCGGGCTGTGTGCTCAGCCCCCTCTTCATCACATTATACCAACACGACTGCAACCCCAGGCATTAAACAAACTCTGTTGTCAAGATGACACTTCTGTCATTAGCCGGATTACAAACCTGTCTACATCAATGGATCTTAAGCTCCTGGGAATCAGCCTTACAAAAAACTGTTATGGTCATCACATATCTCAGTCCTAGTGCAAAAAGAGTAGTACTAAATACTATTATATTTATTAATGACACCTAAGAAGGCAAAATTCCTACGGTACATACTGGCATGGGATGTTCACGGCCCAGGACAGGAGGTTTCTCCAGCAGGTGAATTAAACCGGCCAGGATCATTGGTACCTATCTAACAGTGATATTGGTGACAAGAGGTGCCTGCTAGGTGCACCCAAAGGCTTTTCAAAATCAAGCTCCTTTAACAAACATGTCTGAATTAGGAAAATGAACGTATTTTGACACTGAGCTTGAACTTTTTTTCCTGACTGAAGGCTTTGAGTTCAGACTGCAATAAACTGTTGGTGGTTTCTGAGAGTCTGTGACCTTGATGTGTAATAACTAAGACCATAAAACAGCAGCTCTCCCATGTAGTCGCTACTCATACACTCACACACAATAAATATAAATATCCTTATAAAAGACGTCCAAGTAAACGTGTTCAAAAGAAACCCCAAAAAATAATTTATCCAGGGTCATTAATCAGAGAATAAATTCAAAATGCATTAGTACATGTCCATTGTTGGACTGTACTGATGCACAGCAACTTTGACATCACAGTAGGATGCGACCTGTGATGTAATGTGATGTCTCAGTTTTCAGATGAACTGTGTCAACATCACTGTAATCATGTGGTCATTAAGAAACTTAAATGTTGATTAAATGTGTATCATTACTTTGTAGTAACAGCTGACTTGATCGAAATTCTGGAGATCGTGTAACAGAACTATGCTTTTAGGCATTCAGACAAAACGCGGGTATGATTGTATATAATGCCAAAATTCAGCGCCAAAAAAAATCAAAGAATTTGCAAGGACGACTGAGAACAGAGAAGATTAATGAACTGTTGGCAGGTTAGAGAGAACAGCACTCTGTTTTGAGTCGTAGCCGAGAACTCAACTTGATATTGTCAAGCTGTTCATCATCTGTTTTGTAAATGAATTATGAATGTTTTCAGAATGTACTTGAAAATAATTAGAAAGGTTTATATTTATAGGTTAATATGCAATGGTTTAGCTAAAATGAGTTTGACACCCCCCCTGTAAAATTGAAAAGTCATTTTGAAGGAATCAAATGATTATTTAGCTAAAGGCTTTAGATTAATCTGTTGTGATCTAGTCTTCATCATCTTCTCGTGTCCCACATCATGAATATTGATTGGGTTGCGACGTTATCTCAACTGATCTGAATCTTCATTTCCTGAAAACTGTGCCAAGAAGCTAAACAGAGCCATCTGCTCGGCGGCCACAGCTGTAGCTGTTGCCGAGCAACAACAGATGGAACAGTCAGTTTAGGAAGCGCTGCAGAACGGAGAGGAAACGGTCGTCATGGCGTCATCCTAGTGGCTGCACTCAGAACTGCAGCAGTTCACGATTTGGCAAACATTTCATCTCATTGTTAGCCAGTTTAGGACGTAAAAAAAAAATCAACTAATGATGAATTATTATTTTAGTTAATCCCCAGAATTTTTTTTTAATATATACACACATATATATACACACATATATATATATATATATCTTTGATTGTTGTGCATAGGATAAGTAAAGAACATAGAGCAGGAACATAAAACTAAACTCAACTACTGAAGGTTAAACACAAACAGTCTTTTCTGAATGTTGACACAACTCAGCGTGGTGACGCCGTCCTACTGTGATGTTACATACCAGTGGAAAAAATACATGACTAAGGATGGGTATTGTTTCTTATCAATATTCGGTTCGGTTCTGCTCTTCATCGATAGAATAATAATTGCTTTTTATTATTTAAAAAACAAGTAAATTCAGAACAGCATTAGAATTTATTCATGTTTTAAATATATTTAAATATTATAATAATTATAATTAATTAATTGAACCACCAACCTTGTGGTTATGGGACAAGCGCTCTACCTCATGTGCCACAGCCACCCTTGCTTTTTATTATTTAAAAAACAAGTAAATTCAGAACAGCATTAGAATTTATTCATGTTTTAAATATATTTAAATATTGTTTCCAGAGCAGCGACAGTAATGTTTACAACATCAAAGTAAACTCAATAATATCTCACTGAAAAATAAATCTAAAATGTCTTTTCAATAAACAACATTCCTGAGTGAAGTTTATAAAGAATGAAGAAAACAAACTTCAGTCAGTATCTGTCATTCCTCCTCCCTCTGATGTGATTTACTGCCTGCAGCTGATGCTGGTAGAGATAGAAGGCCGGCTTTGTCTCAGCCAGCAGAGAAGTTGAGAACAAACTTATCCAACCAGTTAGACTCCATACAGCCGCTCTTTGATTTGTCTTGTTTGCAAGAATTTGCTATTAGCCGAGCTAGCTCTGCTGTTGTACAATTACTGGTACTGCTACATATCAGTACAGTACAATAGTAGATAAATAGTAGGTAATTTCCATCTGCGTATTGTTACATTTTGAATTTGTTTATTAACTAATAAAACTGTTAAAAAAAATTATAATTTCACAATTTATTTTTAATTTATTAAGGAATGATTCACTGAGGTGGATAGAATTGAAGTATTGATGAAAGACTGTCAAAGGCAATAAAGAAAGATTTCTGTGTTTTCTTCTTTCTTAGATTTGTTTTTTGAATTTCATTATCTCTGCTTTTTTGAGAGGTGAAAGCTTTGTCTGTAATATTTCTCTATTCATGATTATGTAACTGTTGTTTAATTATAATAAGTTATTTTATTCAAACTATAAACAGAAACATGTATGCTAAGCTAACCTAACATGTTTAAAGAAATGTTAAATTACTTAATTTTCCGGGACATCATTTCAAATAAATGAAATGGTATTATTTTGTTTTGCCTTTATCTTCATTAGATATCTATATATGAATGGATAGTGTGTCAGTTGATGGGACATTCTGAGCCTCAGTTATTAAAAATAAATGTACCATTGTCAGATATTTTTGATGAACTGTGTCTCACTTGTGCTTTTGTTACCGTTGTGATTGTAAGATTTGGAACTACAGATGTCAACAGGAAGTGTGATGTCATTATCTTTGAGCTTTACATTTTGGTGAATCTGCACCATGAAAAATAAAATGTATGCTGCATAATGACAGAAAACATGATGGTTCAGAACCAGAGGTAGAAGTTAATCTAATAGTCAGCAGGTCTGGGTTAAACCATGTTCACTCACCAGTGGGGGGGGCGCTGTCAGCGGGGCCTCGATGACGTGGATGATCCCGTTTACAGCAGGAATGTCCCACTCCAACAGCATCCGTTTGTTCACAAGCTTAAAGCTCTGATCATTAAAAAGAATAATGAAGACACAAAATCAATAAACTTATGTCAATAAACATGGCCGCTCGTTTACTTTTATTTCTGTGTTTGGACTCATTAACCTAAGAGGTGTGTATGTGTGTGTGCGTGTGTGATACTGACCTCGTTGTTGCCGTGGGTAACAGTCAGGTTAAATCCAAGCCTGGATAAGATGACTTCCTGGTGCCTCAGATCCGTAAATGCTCTAACGCTGTGATTGGTTGAGATGTGATACTCAAGATCTCTACCAGACAGGGTCTGACACACACACACACACACACACACACACACACACACACACACACACACACACACACACACAGTAGAAACAGATCAGATTTCAGTCACGGCTCCACCAGTTGGATCCTGCTGGTATTCTGATTGAACTAATTTAGTTCTAAAAGGTGAAAAACCTAATTAGGAACTTTTAAATAAAGGTTAATACATGTGTTGGAGTGAATCGGTCCATTTCTTGAAAATCCAAGCATGAGATCGTGTAAACCAAAAGTTGAATTAGTGTTGGTCATTTCTAATGTATTTAGTGAATAATTAGTAATAATTGAAGGTTGCATCACCTGGTTTGGACCGAAGCCGGCGTTATGAGGAACAAACAGCGTGACCTCGGACTTCCTGTGAGACATAAATTCAACGAGCTGTTTGCCCTCTGAGGACCGGCCGCTGTAGTCCAACAAAAACTACAAAGAGAGAGAGAGCGAGAGAAGACAATTAAGTTATTTAGATTTACAATTGATTGAGTGTCAGAGCTTAAAATCCAACCAATCAATATGTGATGCATGCTCATATTTTATAAAACCCTTAAACTGTTATTCTGCAGAAACTCATAAAATGTACTTTTCTTTAATTTAGGTGAATATGTGATTTAGCTCCACAGAACACTCCTGCAGCAGACGCAGACCACGGAGGTATAAGAGTTTTTGGACCCGGTCTTGTCGGGTAGTGTAGTCTTTTGGAATCCAGATATTGATCCTAGGCCGGCTCAGTTTGTTTCTCTCAATTTTGTCTCTTAACTTTATCTCTTAACGATCGCTATTGCCGGCCATAATAAGTACATCTCAAAATCCTCAGTCCTGATTAGTTCACATAGCCTAAGGAACATTTCTCAAAGTTGGGAACACACCTTTTAGACCAGGTCTTGACCTGACGAGAACACCTCCACGACTGAAATGTTTACTTTGGCGTTAACTAGCTAACTGTGTGCTACAGTAGAGCACTGATGCTAACTCATCAGAGCTATGTTCACTTTTTACTTGTTGGTCTGGAATCTGAATCAGCAACTAAAATTCACATCTTTTCCCCCCTAACAACATATTATATTATATTATATTATATTATACATTTTTATTGATAATATAATAGAAGCTGAATAAGAATAACTAGCTTGTTGCACCGACTGTGTGTTTTTGATTTTGTATTAACACATTTTTAACGGCCACGCTCTTCTATAATTATATCATCATTGTTACACATTGATTAGACACCGTTTCTGTTATTATAGTAACATGACCAGCTGATCCGGGTTTCAATCCAGCACTGTGAGTCTATCACGCTGTACATTATATCATAAAACTGGTCAGGTATTTGCAGAAATGAACCCTCAAGTTGTTCACAAGCAGCAGATGTACACAACCCGACACATCCTCTTTTCCAGTGTAGACGGGAAATGAAAAGACAAAACAACTGAGTCAGAGGCCTTCCTTATTGCTGAAACATATGAGGTCAACACGTAGATGAACTGAATCCTCCTCCACCTTCTTTGTTGTGGAGATGGCTTGGTCAACATTGAGCCTCCCTCCTTACAGTATCAGCAGAAAGCAGCTGCCTTTTCCTTTCATTAACTCGTGAACTGGAAGTCTTCCAAAGCTCATGTTATCTTCAGGGGGTGTCGTCTCTCTTATCTATAGGGTTTGATTAACAATGTGAGGGTCTTCAGGAGTACTTCCTTCGCATACCTCTAGAACCACTCCTTTGATCTACTACAAACTTAGTGGGTGTATTGATGTGGACCCAAAAGAGTGCTTTGTCGAAGTTGGTGCAGTTTTGACACGGGACAAATTGAAATAAACAAGTTCAGTGCAGCAGCCGGGTCTGGGTTTCAGTAAGTATTCAGAAAGCGCTCCAAAACGGGCACATGACTAATTTTACTAATTTATATATAGTTTAAAGTTCTTGTCGTCTTTGTGCAGTATATATATATATTTTTATGTCTTCTGTCATTCAGTCTTGATAGCAGAATGAATGACTGATGGCTCCAGATAAGCTTCTAATTTTTATATGAAGATAATCAATGATGTAAAAATGAAATCAACTAATTTTCTAAAAATAGGGTTGTTTACGATTTGAAAATCTCACTCTTTGGCGCCAGACAATAGGAGTATAAAAAAAGACACCTGTTTGAATATGAATGGTTGTTATTAATCAGCTGGCAGTCAAACAGCTAACAAATGCAGCTGATGGTGAAATATGAATAAAACCCCTGATCAGCTAATGCAAACCAAACACTGTACTCAAGTTTATTACATTTATTTTTTTTCGTTATTATTTCTAGTTGTTTATCTCGATTTATCAAGTATATTTTATTTTCCATTAACTATGGCATTCTATCCCTGTTTTATGTGCTCTCTGTGTCTTTGTATGTATTCATGAAAGGTGCTATACAAATAAAGTTTATTATCATTATTGCTATTATTATAAAAAAAAGTATGTTATTATTACTGATAGGAATGAAAATACTGATCCAAGTTATAATAAACCAGAATGATCTTTTTACAACCGACTGTCACTCTCACCTTGTAAAAGATGGAGAAGTTGCTGTACGTTGCGAGGATGCTGGTCAGGACGCCGTTACAGAAGTCTCCGTTTCCAATGTAACCGCCGGGACACTCACATGAAACATCTGCACACACACACACACACACACACACACACACACACACACACACACACACAGTTTTTAGATCTGATGTCTGACCTCAACATAGAAAGTGTGACTAGAGGTCAGCTCTCACTATTTATCAATATTCTGGGTAAATCCTCCAACAGTGGAATAAACTGTTGATTTAAGACTCACGGCTCCACAAGAATACAATTTATCGATTGGTTTGTTTAATTGTATTGCAGCGTAGCAGCCACATACCCTACATTGCTAGTTTAGTCGGCGACAATTATGACAAAGGATTAATAATTTAGGTTATTTGTGATGCAAAAACACCAAACAATCTATGGTTCCAATTTCTCAAATATGAGGATCTGCACTTCTAAATTTTCGAGCTTTTGGTTCTTATTTTCGTCAGCTATTGAATATTTTCTCCATCAACATGAACAATAATGGAAATAAGTCCATGACTTTATTCTTTTGTCCCTGACACAATATGATACGTATGTAGGGCTTGATAAGTATATTAAAATATTGTCTATAAACCAAACATAAAATCACTGTAATCTAAATGTTTTCAATTTTTAGATGTCACCTAGAGCTCCAGGAACCATTTTCTGAGATATTAAAGAAAATACAGTTGATCCGCTAATTGAAAGAATAAGTGACAGAATAATGTATTAAAATAATTGCAGCCCTGGATAATAAAGGCAATATAAACTGAATCCAGAGGGAGCTCTGTGGTGCTCCAGCAGACTAAAAAACAACAAATTAAAACAACAGACCTTCCTCTGTCTGAACACAGAGGCTGTGCTGCTTTAGTACCTCTGAGCCTGTAGCAGTAGGCGTCGTACTTGCTGCTCTGGTCCACGGGCTCTTTGTAGATAACCAGGCCCACGTGGTTGTCTCCGCACCTGACGGAGGCGAAGCGGGTCGGGTATCCTACCTTCCCCCCCTCCATCCAGCCGGCCACGCACAGATGCATCCCCAGCTGTCAGGACCAGAGGAGAACCATGATTCATCACAAGTAACAACATGCACTGCTGAAAGTAATACCTTTAAACTAACTAGAAGAGGTAATTATAATGTGTTGGAAAACATCTGTCTGGTGTTGTGGTGGTTCTATCAGCAGGTAGAATCAGCACGTCTTACCTCAAGCATAAATCTGGCTTCACATTTGAGGAAACATACTTTTTTTTGCTTTCTTTCTGAGAGTGAATGAGTGACTGAACACAACAGGAGTCATTAAGGTGTTCGCTGTATGTGTTTATATGACTGAGGTGTATTGATCCGTCTGGTGTCTCCATGGAAACCCCTTCAGTAGGCGGGTTTACCTGCTGTGCATCTCCCAGCTGCTTGAAGTTGGCCAGCTCGGCGCCCTCGTCCTGGCAGGCGGCGTTGGCCTGACTGAAGTTCATCTTGTACTTCCCGTCTGGAGAGCGCAGGTGGAAAACTCCGGCTGTGTTGGCTGAACCACAATAACCACGTTACCTTTACCTTAACCTCAGATTACTGTCGCCCTGCACAGCTCAGTGCAACAATTTGATCTCTAGAAAAAATATACTGAATATATTGAAACCACACCCGGATCAATGAGCACCATGTAAGAATCACCTCTGGGTATTCACATCCTCATGGCCTTGAAAGGTATAATCTCTGGCTCAACGAGCGAGCGAGATAGATGTGGGTGAGAGATAGAGAGATGGAGGGAAGAAGAGAGAGAGAGATGGACAGGAAGAGAGGAGAGATTGATGGGAAGATAGAGAGCGATGGTGGGAAGAAGAGAGCGATAGAGAGAGATGGAGAAGAAGAGATGGAGAGAGGGAAGAGAGGAGAGATAAATGGAGAGGAAGAGAGGAGAGAGAGAGAGAGAGATGGAGAGAGAAATAGAGAGGAAGAGAGAGAGAGAGAGAGATAGAGAGATAAATAGAGAGGAGAGTGATGGAGAGAGAAGAGAGGAGAGAGAGAGAGATGGAGAGGAAGAGAGATGGAGAGAGAGAATGGAGAGAGAGATGGAGAGAGATGGAGAGAGATAGAGAGAGAGATGGAGAGATATATAGATAGAGAGATAAATAGAGAGGAGAGAGAGAGAGAGAGAGAGAGAGAGAGAGATGAGAGAGAGAGAGAGATGAGAGAGATGGAGAGAAGAGAGAGAGATGAAGAGAGAGAGAGAGATGGAGAGAGAGAGATGGAGAGAGATATATAGATAGAGAGATAAATAGAGAGATGAAGGAAGAGAGAGAGAGAGAGGAGAGAGAAAGATGGAGAGAGAGATGGAGCGAGATATATAGATAGAGATAAATGGAGAGAGAGAGAGAGAGAAAGAGGAAGAGAGAGAGAGATGAGAGACAGAGAGAGAGAGAGAGAGATGAGAGACAGAGAGAGAAAGGGAGATGGAGAGGAAAGGGGGGAGAGGGAAGAGAGGAAGCGGTGGTGGAGTGAGCTAGAGAGTGAATGCAGAGAGGGACTTTCATGAAGTAAGAACAAAGCCGTGAATCAGAAGAACTAAAGTTGTTTGATAGTTTCACAGCGGTTACGTTCTGGAGAACAAATAAACAAATCTACAAACGAGGGATCTTTTCTCAATGAGTGAAGTCTTAGTCATGCTTCATTCTGCTCTGGTGTTTGACGGGTCCAAAAGCTTTTTGCTGACATCCATAAACGTCCCGAACAAGGACAAGAGAAAACACAGTCAGATCTGTGCAGATACAGACTCAGCCACAGACAAATATAGATTGTTTTTTATGAGAATTGTTGCATTTTATACCTTTAAAATGGTAGTTTGGATGTTTTGAAGTGGGGTTGTCTGAGTATAGCCAAGTCCCTTACCTACAGTAGAAACAGACAGGAGTACGAACACAGGAGCTAAACAGTGTACAGCTGTGGACAGGTGGCAGCAGTAAACTATTCGTTTACTGCACTTATCCTATTCGTAGTAGTTTGTAGTCTGTTGCAATTATTATTTTTTCGTAGTAACTTGCCTCTGCACTATACTTTTGCTCTGGCTTATGCTTTAAGATGCTTGTTTAAGAAAGGAGATGCACTTATGACTTCTGGTGACTAGTAGTTCTCTTGAATACCTATGTTGAATACACTTCCTGTAAGTCGCTTTGGATAAAAGCGTCTGCTAAATGACTGTAATGTAATGTAATGTAATGTAAACACATTTAAGCCACCTTATAGTAAAGTTGAATCTATTAAAGTGTTATATTTTGTATATTTGCACCACTTTACTTTGCTGCCAGACATTTGAGACGGTAAACTGAGGCTGTTATCTCTGGTCCCTCTAAAGCCAAACATCTGATCGGTTAGCTTATTTGTATTTATTGTTTATTGTGTGACTTAAGGTGTTTTAATGGTCAGTTTTGGATTCAACAAAGTTACACAATAGGTTGTTTGTGTGTCTGTGTGTGATTTTGAGGGCTGAATGACCAGAGGAATGTCAGGTTGGCTGTAAACAGAGTGGTGAGGTCATAAACCTTCAGTCTGTAGCTTTAGTACTGTTTGTCCAGGCCGGTCATAAACTGGTGACTTGTCACTTAACTTCCATTAATGACCTGGAGGTCATGTGAATAGTCAGTGTCAACATCCTCGTAATGATGGTACACAGATTATTTTTTTCCATGGACCTTTCTTTTAGGTAGCTAAAATACATTTTGCCGCTGCACCCATCCACAGCTGTACATGGCTAATCTTCTGTGTTTGTATTCCTGTCTGTTTCTTAAATTGGGGGCGTGTTGACCGTCATCTACTGAAGATACAACCCTGCATCAAAACATTCAAACTTTCCCTTTAACGAGTTCTGTGCTTAACGAGTTCTGTGCTTAACGAGTTCTGTGCTTAACGAGTTCTGTGCTTAACGAGTTCTGTGCTTAACGAGCCCTACGAGGTCGTGGCTTAAACAATCTGTGGGCGTTACCTGCTGTATTCCACGTTATTGTTTTACATGTTTGATTGCGAGTACCAAAAAAAAGCTAGAACTAAAACAATGATCACCATCACATCACCATGGTAACAAGAACCCTATGGAATCAATAGTTACAGCTACTGGTTCGGCCAAGATGTGTTACCATGGTGACAAGCATTTTTCTGATTTAAAAAGTCAGTAAAGATGTGTTACCATGGTAATGCAGGTCCTTGCAGTTGGCTATGGGATGGCAGCCTCCGTTGTCTTCCAGGCAGCGGTCAACAGGGGGCACCACCTTCTCCATACACTGGACTCCATTACCCAGGTACCCCGGCAGGCACTCGCACTGGCGCTCGTTCTGGAGGAACCAGATTACTGAGTGATCATCAGGTTAAATCAGGTGCTGATATTTTTTTCAACCAGTATTGGTATGTTAGTGCGTGAGTATTTAAGTTATTTTACCATATAATCAGGCTTGGGGAGTAATTAATTAAATGCCGTGACGTAATAAAAGACACAAAAAAAAAGGTTCACTCTATACTGTCACAGTTATAGTAAAAAAATATATAATTAGATTACCGATACAATTTAAGGCAGTAAAACAAGACAATTTTAAAATACATTTTGAAATAAAGAAAGAGATACTATCATGTACATACATTACAACACTTCACCACACAATTCCAACACAATGCCCTCTAGTGTCCGTGAAAAAAATGCTTTCACTGTGTTTTGCCTCCTAAGTTTTGCCTCCTAGCGGTGAAAATGCTTCATTAATCAGGGACTCAATAGGTACGACCAACCACTGCCTGTATTTGCTTGATGAAAAGTAAATTTTTAGCATTTCTGATGCCAACCTTTCTAAGGTTACATAGTTCTGTTGTCTTACAAAATTTGTGTGTATTCATTTTTAACATATGTCATCTTATTGATCTTTCATTTCTCGGCTGTATTTGCATATTTGGCAATACTGAGTATATTTTTTAAAAAGGTAATACAAAAAACATGTTTAAAGAAACCCTCCCAACACTGCATATAAGTCATAATGAGAAACTTGGCCCATTAAGTAGTTTGACTTGTGGCAGTCTGGGGCAGGAAGATCATTAGATTTAATTTATTGAGTTTGGTGGACTGCCGCCTGCACCTAAATCAAAAACTAATCCCTCCTTAAAACACACATTGTTTTAATTCCTAATCCTGATAACAGAGTTAAACACAACAAAGATTTTAAACAAAAGAAAGTGTTTTTACTCACTGGACCAGTGAACTTGCAGGAGGCAAAGTCACTGCATCCGCCGTTCTGCTCTTCAACACACCTGGAATACAAAACAGACAGAAGAAAATAGCTTAAATTCATATACAAATATCCTTTGATAAAGAAAAAAACAACAACACAGAAGCAAAACAGGAATTTTAATTCAGAAAAAAATGACGAGCCAAGCCCACCTGTTGATGGGCTCGCAGGAGTAGCCGTCTCCTTGGTAACCACTGTTACAGGTACAGTTGACGATCAGGCCCGTCTGGTTACAGTCTGCGTTTTGGTGACAGCCACCGTTGTACTCGGCGCAGAGGTCTGGAGCTGAAGAGTGTTTCATAATAATAATAGTAATAATAACAACTTTAATTGTGTAGCTCATTTTATGCAAAGATGCAAAACAGCAAAAATTAATGCAGGGTTACTTGTGGTTCCTAGAGTATATTAATGGGAGCCAGAGCCTTCAGGGCTCCTCTTCTGTGGAAAACAACAACTAAACTGTCATCTGTCTGCTCACATGCTGGATTCATGCCAGAATAAATGATCTTCAAATCATTTTCTTCACATTTTCTAAATTGCTAAGACATAATATTCAATAAATAAAGAGAATTAATATATATATATATATATATATATATATACAGGCTGTGAGCCGACTGCCACCCACTGCTACTTCGATTATTATTATTAATCACATTACTATCCCTATTTTCACAATTATAATTCTACTGTAATAATTGCTGCTGTTATTATAAGTAGTCTTATTATATGAATCATTTATGTCATATACATTGAATGTGTTGTATCTCTGTTATGCTGTTCATTCTGTACACATGACATCTATTGCATTCTGTCCATCCTGGGAGAAGGATCCCTCCTCTGTCGTTCTCCCAGAGGTTTCTTCCTTTTTTCTCCCTGTTAAAGGGGTTTTTTTAGGGGAGTTTTTCCTGTGCCGATGTGAGGGAAGGACAGAGGATGTTGCATGTGTACAGATTGTAAAGCCCTCTGAGGCAAATTTGTAATTTGTGATTCTGGGCTATACAAAATAAACTGAAATTGAATTAATACAATACTAAGAATAATTGTTATTATTTGACATCATTATCAGGCTTTGTTTTTTTTTATGTATCTGCTATGTTGCTACCTGCTTTTACAGTATGTTGCAACTGGAATTACTATTATATTGCTGACAAAAGGCAGCAGAAACTCAGTATCTTCGGCTGGTTCATGGTCGTCCTGGGCTGCAGTAAACTCACGTGGTTCTGGATCACAGAAGGTGCCGTTTCCCTGAAAACCGGATTTACACTGACAACCAGCACCTGCCACACAGTCGGCCTGAGCGTGGCACCGCCGGCACTCCTCTGGGATCGAGCCTGGACAGACAGACGGGTGATTCATTAAAAAAGAAAGTGAAAAAGGTAAACAGGGCTTTAAAAGGGACAGTGTGTAAGTTGTAGAGGCATTTAGTGGTTTGAGGCAGGTTGCAACCAACTAAATACCCCTCAGCTCAGCCCTAGAACTATGGTGGCCTACAGGTAGGAAAAGGTATCTTAAGGATTTTAGTACAACGAGGGATTACTCGTATCAATACTCGGTTCTTCTAACTGACATATATGAGATATATATTCGATTTTAAAAACAAATAAATTCAGAAAACAGAATAAGAAGTTATTTATAATTTAGATATAGCTTAATATTGTTTCTAGAGAAGCAACAGTTATGTTTACAACAACAAAGTCATTATATAAAGTCATTATATAAAGTAATTTATATCCCACTGGAAATAAATGTAAAATGTCAATAAAATAAATAACATTTCTGAGTGAAGATCATAGAGAATGAAGAACACTGACATCTGTACAAATCAGATATTCCTCCTTTCTTCTGTCCACCGGGCTGCTTTGTTTCAGCCGGCAGATAAGTTAAAAAAACAAAAAGCTTTTGGCCGATCATTTATGTTGTGAATTAGGTTTCGCTTTTGTCTCAAATGTTCACAGCTGTATTGATAAAGTATTGGCTTCTCTGCTGTATAAAAATGGCGGTGCAAGATTGCGGACTCCGTGGAACACAAACCACTCCCTCCGTGGATATAATTGGCTTTTCTAAGCTAAGGAAAACATAAAGATTTCTAGTTTAAGGTGATTGTACAATGATTAAAACATAGTTATGAATATCATATTCAGTATCCGCCAATAAACCCCCCTAAATGTTACACACGGTCCCTTTAAAACTGTAAAATGATTTAATAGAAGCAAGTTTTTTCTCAATCAATCAAAATCAAATTAAATCAAAATCAAGCTTATAGGCTGATGATACCTAAATACTGTCTGGGAGTATCAATGGTGTGTACAATGATGAATCATGTTGCTGTGACAAACCCTTTTAGGTGAGATGCTGTCAGATATTTAAACAATGTTCATTTATGCACCTTTGTTTTGGTCTCCTCACATTCAGAAGGGAAACTCACCGATATTGATCTGGCACTGATCACCCTCCCAGCCCGGGTTACAGACACACTTTCCAGAACCTTCCATGCCTTCCTCACACCTTCCCTGCTGCCCACAGTTGCAGGCTGAAAGAGAGGAAAGACATGACTCAACCTCCCGGACTATGATCATTTAAAAATAATCTCACAATAAAGTTGTGAAGATGGAGAAGTTACGTAAGAGGTTTCCTGAGTCTGGTTAACTTGTGAGGCGATGTACAGTTGGAGCTCTTTGAAACTTTGATCGATACTAAACTTTCTTAGCTGAATCGTCAGTTCAGACGAGACAGAAACAACTGTGTTGAAAAAAATTCTGTAAAAGTCAAAAGGTAGAAAGCCTGCCATCATAAAACATGAACGAGGGAAGTTGAGGCCAATCACAGAGCTTCAAATTCGTTTAAATCAGTTCACTTTAACATCCTGGATCAGTTTGGGATTCATTTAGTAACCACGGCGACGGGTTTTGTTTCTCACTGCAACAATGAATATATATTTTTTTAATTTGCCACATCTCTTAACTGTCTTCATCGTCAATGTTGTTCAAAATTTAAATCAATCGTTTGAAGGAAACAACTTTGAAAACCCAAACAGAAGATGATCAGCAGCTGTTCTGCCGTGAGACTCTGAGTGAAAACATCTGGCAGGTTTGTCCTGAGCTGGAAGCACAAACAGCTGTGTGATGGTGAGTGTTGAGCGTTGCTATGGTGACAGACTGCAGGAGGGCTGACGGGGATAAGACTGTCTGATGACAAAAAATTTCTGAGTCGGGTTGCTGGTTGCTTTGAGGTGGAGTGAGGGAGAAAAACAACAAGACATTAATCAGGAAGAGAGAAAAGTTCTCATGTCCGTTGTGGTCTTACATTTGGCGATTTGTTAATTTTTAACAGGGGGGGGATGGAGCGTTATAGTAGCAATATAGTTTAGAGAATATTAAAGATTCAAGGGCAGGATTTATAGAATAAGTCGCATGAAAAAAATCCTACTTCAGCACCAAGGACAGCGTCATGGATTTAGGCTACTGATACTTCAGAGCCGTGTTCAGGGCCATAGCGTCCAACTTGCATGAACCTCAGTCAGATACAGGATCAATGAGTCAGGCAGTCTAGAATAATATATCCAATTTAAAAAACGCTCTACACCTGCACTCTCTGCTATTACGGGATGGAGAAGTAGGTTAACAAGGGCCGTGCATTTCGGTCATTTTGCCTAAATGCAACGTAGCTAATCGTTGCCTCCTCAAAAACGTAACTACACATAAAGGCTACGGCAGAAACTGAAGCACCACGTGGAGACAAGGATTGTGATTGGTAAGCTCTGCCTGCTTTGTGTTTCTGAGATTGTAGACAGTGAATATAACATCTGATTGATGAGAATGATGAAGGATCAGCGGGCCACTTTTAATCGTTGGCTGATCAATCGGTGCTTCCCGAGGTGGAAGTAATGGTCAGCCCCGGCTAAAAACGAGAAGCTGCTGTGAGAATATTTCGCTAATAAAAGAAGAGCAGGAAGATATAAAAGGTTTGAAGCTTGGAGAATCTGGGTCTTAACAACCTTTTTAAACTATAAACGTGATGCTAAGAACTAAAATATATTCCTGAAAACTGTCCACAGAGAAAGTCCCTTTACTTTATTCTGGTATATTCTAGTCTAAAAGTCTAACTTTAAAGTCTCAGTTGAAAACAAAACTGTTTCTTGTATTCGGTCTACCTGTGCAGTTGGGGCCGTAGTATTTGCCTACACACAGTTCGCAGGCTTTCCCTCTGAAGCCTACGTAGCACAAACATTCTCCTGAACCCTGTTGGCCATCGTAGCAGGTACCGTGGTTACTGCAAGGGGCCACCAGGCCACCTGGACAAACTGAAACACACAGTGAAGAGGTGGAGTCGAGTGAGGACCAACAAAAGAGACACACTGTCACTGTGCTTCAAACCTACCGCTTTACCTCAAGGCCGACATTTAGATTTAACAAACACAGGTGTAACCAGTGGGGGAATGTCACTAAGTACATCTACATAAGTACTGTAATTATCCACACATTTGTGGTACTTCATGTACTTTGTATCCCACTACATTTATCTTACAGCTTTGGTTACTTTAAAAATTAAGATATTAGCACACAACACATATGAAGAACTTATTTATTTATTTTGTTTTGTTATAAACTAAACTAGCCAACAGTTTTTAGTACAGTTATAATACTATTTTCATCTATCGCGTTGCCAGCTGGAGGAGACATAAGTTCGACATTCTAGCTTAAAGTAACTTAAGTAACTAATAACTTTAACAGAGAATGCCTTCCTGAGACACTTCGATGTACTTCTGCAATGACGGGTCAAAATGTCGCCATGAAAAAAATTCACAGGTGTTGTTTCTGGAACCGGACATTTTGACACTCACACCCAATGACACAACTGCCATCAGGTCAAAAATGATCTAAATCAAATGTGCAGATTGCCATTAATTGAGCCAAGTTCTTTCCTCTAGAGGATGAAATCTAGATTTGCATGAAAAAATACTGGAGAATCTAGGGGGACACAAGATTTTCTGACAACAGGATCATCTTCCTTACCTTGACAGTCTCGGCCGTAGTGGTTTTTGCAGCACTTATTGACCCAGTAAGGATACTGACATATTCTCTTGCAGCCGATCCTGTTAAAAGGAGATTCCTTTATGTACCAATGTGGGCTGCGTCGCCTAAACTGGCTGGCCCTGTCGAAACACATATCCGTCTTTCCCTGGAAGAAGAAGACGTGAGTTACATTTATCTCAATGTATCGTACAACATGTTCAGATTTTTTTTACCAGATCTTACCGTGTCTTGGTGTCTGTAGGAACAGGATGGTGGAGAGAGGCAGAGTCCACAGCGCCCCTGAGACATTTTAAGACAGAAAGCTTCATTACAGCTTCCGAGACAAGGACAAAGCCCTGACATCAAAACAATAATCACAGCAGTGTGGAGTCATACTTGAAACGGTGGTACCACTAACATTAGGTAAGGTTGATTTATCATTTGTCATTTAACAAGCTTCACAGTTTTTTTTTGAGTCCTGTCTCATACCTGTCTGCAAAACATTCCTATTTTGTAAATCACTATATACTCTGACAGAGAAAGTGAAAATAAAAGCTTAAAAGTGATGATGGCTTCCTCCATTTTGGACTCTCTGCTCCCCCAAAGGTCAGCACTGCCAACACTTGAAGATTTACGCAGATTTACTTTGTCCACACAAACAAATCCACACAGTATTTTCATTGAATTGAACTGGTTTGTGGGTTTAAATTCTGTTGTGATTGGTCCTTTAGAGTTATGATGAGCAGAGCTAATACTATAACTAATATACCTAGTTTGTAGCCACACTGTAGCAGCACATTATGTAATAACTTTTATTTTGTCAAGTCATGTTACATTTGAATGTGTCTTAGCTTTGACTATTCAAAAAACTATTCAAGTCAAACAGGTAATAATAGTTTGTACTAGTAGTAATGTTTATTTTATTACAACTAGTACTAGTTTTAAAAGTTTTAACATTTATATTGTGAATTTTAAAGTGGTAGCAGTGTTGAAAGTAATAATTTTAGCACTACTAACGTAAGAGGTTTTGTTCTCCGCACTGTCGCAGAACGCTCCCAGTCCAGGTGGTTCCAGTAACTGGTCGATGCCGTAGGCGATGCCTTCTTTGAAGTTCAGGTAGCGCTCCACTACCCTGGCTTCATTGTCATTAATCAACACACCCCCTGAACACACACACACACACACACACACACACACACACACACACACACACACACACACACACACACACACACACACACACACACACACACACACACACACACACACAGATCAATTAAGACAGTCCGCAACAGCCACAGAACCAGAACAGAATAAAATAAAAATAGATTATAGCATAGAAATAGAAATTAAATAGAAGTAGATCCATCAGAAAGCGAAACAAAGGTGTGTTTTGTAACCTAGCAACTACACAGTAAAGTGCAGCATCTCCTGTGCGTCACCAATCAATGAGTTACTTATTAGTCCCGATCACTTCATTACAGCTCATACAGCTGTTTATTGATAGCGACTATTGATCTAAGGTTAGAATCCAGGATGTTGTTGCTGTCAGGGTGAAACTGTGTTCTTCTTTAACATCGCCACAGTAACATGAGACAACACCAGCAACTGTAGAAACAGTCAGCTGCCAACATGGCTACCCTGTTTGAATTGTGTGTGTGTGTGTGTGTGTGTGTGTGTGTGTGTGTGTGTGTGTGTGTGTGTGTGTGTGTGTGTGTGTGTGTGTGTGTGTGTGTGTGTGTGTGTGTGTGTGTGTGTGTGTGTGTGAGACTTCTCACCACCACGGTCCTGTCACAGCCGTACTTGATGATGGATCCGTGCATGGTGCGGAACACAGAGAAATTCTCCGGCTGACCGACAGTCATCACCTAAACACACACAAAGAAAATCATAATGCTGTCTTTTTTAGAGCAACAACAGACAAACTCCTCCTGCTCCTCATCCTTTTGAAGAACTGTAAGGTTTTAACAACATTTGCTGTTTTTCTTTGTCTTTTATCATAAAGACGTTTATTGTAAATGGAAAACTTTTGTGTTTTGAACTGTTTGTTTTGATCAGACAAAAAACCCTCCTTTCGGGTTTTGAAAAACTGATTGACATCTTGATAATCTTTCTGATATTTTAATAGACAAAACGATAAATTCAGAAATGAATAATAAACATAATAGTTTTATTTCCTTCTGGGCTGTAATGAACTTTTCATCTTTTCGGGGCTCGATTAACTGAGTTACGTTTTGAAGCCTTCTCCTCCTCCACCTCTTCCTCTTCCTCTTCCTACCTTGGCGTTGCGTAAGATGTGAGCCCTCACTAAGGCAGACACTTGGTCTTGGTGTTCGGGGTTGGAGAGCCAGTGCCGTCTTTCAGCTGACAGGGAGTTGAGGGCCTTGTCTGTGGGCCAAAACATGGTAAACGGCTGATGGATGGACATCTGGAGCACCGGGAGTAACCCCACATCCTGAAAAAAGAGCGGACAGTAAAGATTACAGTCAGCAGTAGCACATTTCAATATTTATTTTTTCTTACTGTTGTTTTTGTCATGAGTACTTTTACAAAGAACGTGATTTTTTTTTACAGTACACTACATAACTGTTAACCAGAGGGAACTTGAATTTAATCAGAATATTTTGCTGAAAGGAAACTCAATAAAATATCTTACAATAGTTTAGGATTTAAAATTATTTACTTAAGACGGACTGCCAGACACTGATCTGGGTCAATACCTGCCTTGCTCTTCTCGTGTTCTCACTTTACATGCTTCCTCTAGGTGATATCATCAGGGAACATAATGTTAGCTTCCATCGCTACGCTGATGATACACAATTGTACCTATCTGTTAAGCCAAATGATGAAGATGCCTTAAGCCCCCTCATTACCTGCCTATCAGGAATAAAAACACATGGATTGAATAATAATTTTGTTAAATTAAATGAGGACAAGAAAGAAATTCTAATAATTGGTCCCAAATCCAATAGGGATGTTCTACTGGAGAAACTTGGTTGCTAACTCACCTAATCAAACCGCTAATAACAAGTCTGGGTGTCATCTTAGACTCTGACTTAAGTTTTGTGTCTCCTATTAATAAAGTCACCAAAGTGGCATTCTTCCATCTGACACACATTGCAAAAGTTCAACCTTTACTGACACAGCAAGATGCAGACAAATGTATTCATGCATTCATCTCAAGCAGACTGGACTACTGCAACGCACTCTTACTGGTCTTCCCCAAAAAATCTATTAAGAGGCTGCAACTCATCCAAAACTCTGCTGCCAGACTGCTAACTAAAACCAAAAAGGGTTTTGAACAGGAAAAGAACACATCTCTCCAGTCTTCGCTACGCTGCACTGACTGCCTATAGGCTCCAGAATTGAGTTTAAAGTCCTTTTACTCGTCTACAAAGCTCTAAACAGTTAAGGACCGGCCTCCATCACAGACTCCCTGTTGCTCTATGTTCCTCCACGAACCCTTAGATCCTTCACTGCTGAGTTTCTAGCTCCTCAAAATCCCCCAAAAAAGAAAATTGGAGATGCATCTTTTTTTACTTATGCTCCCAAACTGTGGAACAAACTACCCCAAAACACAAGAGAGGCATCCCGAGTCAACATTTTCAAGTATCAGTTAAAAACACCTCTATTTCGACAAGCCTTTTATTAAGAGCACTTTATGTGTGCTCCACATCTGACTTAATTTTTTTTTTTTATGTATTTAAACACTTTTATGTCTATACATTTTACAAATGTATTAATTATTTGAAATTTAAAATGTCAAATATTTTCCAGTCTTTTTTTCATCTGTTGATTTTTTTGTACAAAAAATGTGAATTTTCTGTTTTAATTTATTTTATTTTATTTTTTTAATGTGCAGCACTTTGAGCTACATAGTCTGTATTAAATGTGCTATATAAATAAATATTATTATTATTCATATTATTATTCATAATATCCTTGAAGAAGTTTTTTTTATTTTTACCTCCACAAGTTTGTAGAAGCGGCTGTAGCCATAAACCGCAGCTGCTGTCGTGAAGTTCATCTAAACAGAGAAAAGAGAAAGAAACGTCACAGTGCCTGTCTTCCAATCCTGACTGATGATCAATCGTTAATTAATTTTGAGTAAACTCAACTTACCATGTTAGAGTTGATGCTTGGTTTGTCCTGCAGCCTGTAGGGCACCAACAGTGTGTCGATGTGGTGAATGACTCCGTTAGAAGTGGTGTAATCACTCTTCACAATCCTCGATCTGTTGTTGACCCAGACTGAACCCTGCAGGAGAGCGAGAGACAGGTGTGGAGACCAGGAGAGAGGAGAGGTAGATTGTGAGTTTTTAGCTGTGTTTTGGAAGTTCACATTCAAAGGAGCTAATTTAAAGTTAATTTCATACAAACTAAAAATACTACACAACTAATTTTGAGTAGAGTTCACTCCCAAAACTGAGGTAGGTCACGTTCATTTCTTTTAAAAAACTTTTCTACTTATGTATTCAAATCACATTTTGGTCAAAGTCATTTTAAGCATCAAAATGCCCTTAAAAAAAGCTTTTCACACGTGACGGCCTGACTTATGTTTCTGCATGAAGCTGCCATAATATACATACTTATAGTGGGTGTATTACATACAGTAACTAAGATGCGATCTGCATGCTCCCCGTCTGGAGAAACACACGGGAGTATGGCCATGTAAGCTAAGCAGAGTAACAATCAAGGCTGAACAGCAACGAGTAAAAACTAATTTTATTGCTTTTGTCAATGGAGTCTGTTGGCTTTGAGCAGAGCAAAGTTAACGGCTTCAGTTTGCCCTCGAAAAAGGTTTGTCTGATGGAAAGGTAAAGCGGTGAAAATATTCTTAATTAACCAGATTTTTTTTAAGGTTGGTCTTATTTCAGTGACTAAAATATACTTAGCTGCTGCTTCTGTTGGAAGCCGCTTTATCCTGCTGAACTGAAGCAGTTATATCGCTCTCTTCAAAACCACCAGACTCCAATGACGAAGGAAATAAATTTAGCTCGCCAAACTGAGTCAGTTATCAGAGAAGCATCGGTAGAAGACCCAGAATATTTTCACATCTAACTCAGGGAATTGAGGGTTTAATTTGAACAAACCAGATTTGGTGATTGTTGAAACAGTGGAAAGACCAACCAATACGGGTTTGATGAATATTAATTTGTGTCTGTCGACTATAAATAAAGTTTGTTTTCCAACAAGGTAAAATTATTCTTTTTATTATTGGTTATTTGAGACTGGTGTATTTGGCAAGAACGAAATAGCGGCTGTTGCTAGTTAAACAAGAAGTGTTGTACTCTTTAACAAAAAGTTCTACCTCTGTATAGATCCTTTTAGTACCGTTGACTCAAAGTAGCAACACTGACGCCTAACAGCTTTGAAGAAATCTCCTGTCACTCAAACTTGGCCACGCCCATAATAATGAATAACTTTAATGCTCAAAATATTTCAAACGGGTGAGTTATATAAGAATTCCCCTGCCGTACATTTGTCATGAACTGGGGAATATGCTAAAGAGACTAAAGCCATTTTCGTACCAGGCTGTGAGAATGTTTATTTCTGTTTTAAAGTTGGGCCTTTTAACATGAAGGTCTATGAGGATTGACTCGCTTTTTCGAGCCTGAAGTAGCCATTTAAAAAACTGCAGGTTTTGTCACTTTCATAATGGTTTAATTTTTCAGCACCAGAAGCGGCCACTTGGGGAGTCTTGACTAAAAAAGCCCACAATAATTTGTGTATTTGTATTTTTTTGTGATGTCTACAGCAATTTGGGGTTCAGTGTCTTGTTAAGGAGGTGGACGGACATATTTGTACCACTTCTGTCCTGTATTCACAGCATATGATAACGTCTCCTGTTTTGGACTCTATGTCACCTTAAAGGTCGGGACTGTCAGGATGTCAAAGTTCATTTTACACTAAATATTTGCACAATTCACATCACCCACATTTAAATTAACAGATTTTGTGGCAAATCATCTTAAATACTGTTATGGCTGGAGTAAAGCTGCCATCCTCCACAGATAAATATGCGTGTGTTAGTGTGTGTGTGTGTGTGTGTGTGTGTGTGTGTGTGTGTGTGTGTGTGTGTGTGTGTGTGTGTGTGTGTGTGTGTTACCTCCTGCAGGCTAAAGCTCAGTTTGTGTCCTGACGTGGCGTAAGCGAACTTGGTGGTTTTGAGGTCACTCAAGGTCAAAGTCTCACAGGAAACGATGTGGTATCGAACCAGGTCAGAGACACGACCGGACGTCTCCCATTCCTCAACCTACAAACATGTGCACACACACAATCGACACATAAACACACACTCCAGTCATGAGGTACATTTCATGCACTAGCAGCCATAATCTAGTTTTATAGACTCACACACAAAAATGTACTTAATTATTAAATGATTAGAAATGTGATTCAACTTGTTAATAACGGTATCATTTTTCTAGGTAGTACACTTAAATCTTAAAAGATAAACAAAAACCATCAGTATTATAACATTAGATCATTTCAAAACAGCAGATGTTGTACACACAGTGGAGCCGTTGTTTGTTTCCTCAAGAGGGACGAAGACAGTAAACGGTCCGTCGCTACGAAGAGCACGAGAGTTTATTTTCTGAGAAACACAAAGAAATCAAAGTGAACTCATGTGATGGTGGATCGCGAAGCAAGTTCACATAGAGGACGCCTTCACTGCATAGAAATGTATTTAAATTAAACTTATCCTTGAAATAATGACATCTTAAACCAAGTAAAAATATAAAATGAGTTTTAGAATGAATTCTAGTATCAAACGAATAACTGGATGCAAACGTTTTATCTACAGTGTGGATTTCAACATGACTCACAGATAACATTCGACGGAGGAATGCATTCTCTGGTTGGCGGATCACCTCCTGTAAGACAGACAGACTTCCTGTGAGGGGGGGGAGAGAGCGGTAGGTCAGAGGTCAGGGTGAAGTCAGAGGTCATGTGACTCACATCGTTGGTGTTTCCCCGACAATCGATGCCGTCGCCAATGTAGCCTCTGAAGCAGGTGCAGTTCCTCTGACCCTGACCGAAGTACTCACAGCGAGCATTCGCACTGCAGAGGCCATTTTTCTGCACAAAAAAAACACAAAAATGTATCTTTAATGGCTGATAAAAAGACTGAAATGATTTGGATTGATTCTGATTAGTTGAGGCATCAGTTAGTCCGTTTGACACAAAGGTCTTAGCTCAGCGCCGGCTCTAGACTAGCTGTTGCACTCAAAACAGCAGGTTACATTGAAGTGATCACTTCATCTTGTTAATGAGCTGAAAGCTTCAATGGAGGAAACTGCAGGAAGATTATGGTCTGATTCAGTGTGTATTTATACATTATATATGCACAAACTCATCTAAGACAACAATTATATCTGTGCAATGTGGGAAATAACATTTTTTTGTTGCTAGGTAGCAGCTAACTTTAATAATCCTGCTGCCACCACATAATTAATTAAGATTATCCAGAGAAAATGTGGTGCAGAATCCTAATGGTGATCACTATCATCTAAATGATGTACCTGTATCAACTGTGTGGAGCAGCTCACTGTCAGGTGATTTAAACAATCAATGAAGATACCCAACTGTGTGATCTGTCTCTAAGTGTTGGTCTGTGCTGGCAGAGATGCTAATAAACATGATTGTAACAAGACAGAATAACAGATGACTGCAGGAGAATCAGGTAAAATGACACAAAGACATACAGTTCTGCAGGGGTTGACGGGGTAACAGAACCTCCCGGATCCTTGGAAGCCCAGCCGACAATTGCAGGCCGTCTGGAGACGACAACAGAGCAGTCAGACAAAAAACAGTCAAGTCAATTAAAGAGTCAATTATGAAATCCATCTGTTTCCTCCCCTGTGATCTGCTAAACAACAAATCAAATAACAATTTCTCCTAAACTCCAAATCACTTTTTGGAGCTGTAAACACAGATGTATATTGTTGCTTGAGTGAGGTTACTGTAACGACAACAGCTGGGCTATATTGACATTTTAAATGTTGGATCCCAGAGAAAGGTAGGGGTCGTTCTCTTCACTTCTCTGCAGCACAGTGGACTGTTCTCTGTGGTCACCTATTCGATATTGTTGTTCACATGTACATGTTCTTCTGTTTCTGGTGTCAGATGAAAGAGTATGAAATAGTAAAGTTATCGTGCCCATAAACACCACACGCTATGCAGCGGTGATAAATCCTAATTTGTAAACACGTCCTCTAATAAAAATACTGATTAATGATAACAGCTCCTCTGCTGTGTTCAGCTGTAGACACATTAAAACGAATGACCAAAGAAAAAAGTCCTTCTCGCTCTAGTGGCACACGTCCCTTAGAGGGCAGCTTTCATGACGTTCTTCGAAAAGCTTAGTTTTCCCCAAACACACCTAAACACAAAGCCAGTGGTTCGAACCCCTCTACCGGCAACATGCCGAGGTGTCCTTGAGCAAGACACCTAACCCCAAAATTGCTCCCCGGGCGCTTCATTGCAGCCCACTGCTCCTCCGGGATGGGTCAAATGCAGAGAAACGAATTTCCCCATTGTGGGACTAATAAAGGCTTAATTATTATTATTAAGATGTTCACACTCTGGAGGCTGTTTTGTGGAGGCTTAGTTTTTGGGGGAGCTAAACACTGTTTTTAGGCTACGTCCACACTCGTTTTAAAACACAGAACTTCACTTACAGTGAAGCCTCAGTGCTGAATCATTATGCGTTTAACATTATGTGCCGTGTAAATGTGACGTTTTTCTGCAGTACATTGTTGTCTCACCCTGTTGGGGCCTGCTCTGGTGCAGTCTGCTGACTTGTGGCAGCCTCCATTTTTGACCAGACAACCGTCAACCTCTATAAACACACAACAGGTTGGAAAAACATTTGTATGACATCATGACAAAAAAAAGAAAAGAAAAAGAAAATTGTGAGGTAATGCAAAACTTAAAGGGAACACGAGTATTTCCCTTCGTGAGCATTTAGGGGCTCCATATCTAGAAACATTCAAGGCTTAAAATTAACAATTTTTCAGATATTTCCAGGTAAGAAGTCAGGTTGTTCAGGTGAGGGGTGTGGGGTCAGAGGTCAGGGGTCAGGACTACATACCGAGGCAGATGACCCCGTCTCCTGTGTACCCCTCCTTACAGGTACAGGTCCGCTCTCCTGCCGAGACCTTCAAGCAAACGGCAAATTCTGAGCATCCACCGTTAGAAATGCTGCACAAATCCAGCTCTGAGAACCACAGAGAGAAGAAGTAATCAGATTTGTACAGGATGTGTGTGTGTGTGTGTGTGTGTGTGTGTGTGTGTGTGTGTGTGTGTGTGTGTGTGTGTGTGTGTGTGTGTGTGTGTGTGTGTGTGTGTGTGTGTGTGTGTGTGTCTTTACCACTGCAGTGAGTTCCATTGCCTTTGTATCCAGCCACACACACACAGGCAGCGGCTGTACCCTTTGGTCCAGTTATGCAGCTGCAGCAGAGGACACATTTGATCAATAATTATGTTGATATATTATAATATATACATCTTCCTACTTTTAGAAACACATAATTACACACACTGTAGTTTATTTTAAATGGATCCCACACACACCGTCCTGCTGCCACAAACACTCACTAGAGTATCAAATGTGAATTAATCCACCGCTGAAAATAGTCCCCAACAAATGCGCTAGTTTACGTCTGTTTCAGTATTGTTTGATAAAAAATATAATTAAAACTAGAGTGACCACCTATTTTAAGAAAATGTTGATTGCCTTATTAAAAAAATGAAATTATATTTGTCAGCCGTTTTAAAGATTTCAGTAGGAATCATTGGGTCTTTCCGCTCAGTGCCACAGTGTGAGTAATAAAATATTTTATACATTTTCAGACGGTGCTTCCAACTAACTCGAGTGACTTTTAAGGCCTCTTCAGAAAACAAATATAGTGACTTTTTGGGCAGATATGACAAGGTCATTCAATCACATAGCAGCCAACAAATGATCTGTAAATGTGCTTCACGATCTGACCCGGGAGTTCCTTCGTTTTGTAAATTTCAAATCTTTAGTTGACTGGTATTATTATTTGTTTATTTAACATTTTCTTTCATGGATTTACCATGTTATTTACAAGAATTAGTTTTATTCCGGTGACTAAATCCCACAAAATGTTTCAGCTCAACAATCAATATGGCAGCTCTAAAAAATTAGAAACTACAGGTAGATTTAGATTCATATTGTTGAGAAGGAAGCAGCATGAATAATGATAGCAGTTTTGTTTTAGTCAGTTTAACAAAGTTTGCGCAGTGATGTCGTACATATTCAAATTTTAATTGGGACTTTTTGAGCAGAGCATCAGCTCAATTCAGGATAATGATTAGCTTTCAGTTAGTGCCTTTGGTTTCAGGACTTCTTTTCACGCTGCATTGATTTTTGTGGGATAAAGTGAGTCCTCTAATAAAGGGTTTACTAATCCTCAAATTTTGACAACACAACAAAACAGTGAACACGCTCTGGTAAATAGTAAACAATCTCAGACATCCAGGTGTATTCTGGGTAAATCCATCGCTTCTCGTACACACACACATACAAACCAGCTGTAGACACACTTGGCTAGACTTGACTTACTTAGCGTTATCATCACACACACCTGCACAGGCGTCGTCTTTGATCTCTGAAACACACGCACATAGATTTTAGGTGATAGCAGGTTAGAAAAAATATTTTGTTTGGTTACGATCTCACTGAGTGTGTGTGTGTGTGTGTGTTAGTGTCTTACCTATAGAGCAGGAAGATCCTTTCCAACCTTTGTTACACACACACCTGCCGCTTCCTGCCAAACCGTCCTCACACTTCCCGTGGCCACACACACACTCTGCAACACACACACACACACACACATACACACACACACACACACACACACACACACACACACACACACACACACACACACACACACACACACACACACACACACACACATACACAAGTTCAGTATTTATTATTGTTAGAAAAATAACAATTTTTTCTAAACTGCTTCCTAGCATCATAAGTTAGCACCATAGTTATGTTGATTATTAGTGTTGCTGGTTTGTTATGATTTGAAGGTTTGTAAGCCTCACGAGTTTCATGGGTTTGCACAGTTTTGCCTCATGGGATTGTTGAGCTTCCTCCGGATGTCAGCGCTCCTATCATTAAGGCTAAGCCCAGCCGACTTAGGAAGGAAGCTCATTTCACATGCTTGTACATGCAATCTTATTATTTGGTAATTTCCAAAAGCTCATGACCATCAGTGAGGTCCAGAAAGACGGCTTTGCCAGCCGGCTCAGTTCCCTCTTGCCCTCATTTGTCCAGTTTGACGGGGTGGATTCACAAAGAATGTATTGCTGCAGCTGATAGCACCAAGAACTGTGCATCACCTGCAACCACTATGTGCCCCGTCTCAACAACCGATTCATTTAAGATATTGCACAAAATTTCTCGTGCAAATGATTTAACAGAGCAAACATGCTAATTCATTTATGGAGCTGAGTGCAATTTGCACTTTTTTTTGCATCTGATTGCAATTATCCATGTTGCAAAAAAGAAAAAAGTCTTGTCTGGAGCTGCTTTCCAGAATGCCACTTCCATCTAAACCATCCATTTTCCGTAACCTGCTTATCCAGTTAAGGGTCGCAGGGGTGCTGGAGCCGATCTCAGCTGTCAATGGGTGAAGGCAGGGTTCACCCTGGACAGGTCGCCAGTCTGTCGCAGGGCTGACATATATAGACAGACAACCATTCACACTCACATCCACACCTACGGGCAATTTAGAGTCATCAATTAACCTAAGCTGCATGTCTTTGGACTGTGGGAGGAAGCCGGAGAACCCGGAGAGAACCCACGCTGACACGGGGAGAACATGCAAACTCCACACAGAAGGTTGTGAGGCGACAGTGCTAACCACTACACCACCGTGCAGCCCCCATCTAAACCAATCCGAGGCAATTAAGAAAGAGGAAAAGGAAAAATGTAAGAATTTGGGGAAGGAGGGTGAGGTAAGAAATATTACCAAATTTAAAATACGTTCAAAAGCAGCACTGGAGCACAAAGATTCTTCTTTTTGTCTTATATTGTGCAGTCCTTTTGTGAATTCCTCAGTATCTATGATTGTGTGCATGTTCCTCACTTGAGGAGCAGTTGACGCCGTATCGTCCTGGCTCACAGTCCTCGCACGCGGTGCCGTGGAAACCCTCAAAGCAACGGCACTCCCCGTTGCCGAGGTTACCGTCCTGACACTCCCCGTGATTGGAGCACCAGTTGCCGATGCCTCCCGGGCATTTGAAGCACTCGTGGCTGTAGTAACCGGGGCAACAGGAATGATCCTGCAGGACGGACATCAGTATCACTATTATCATCATTATTATTATTATAATCATTTTTATAAATCCCTTTTCAGGATTGGAATCTACAACAACATTATTATTTATTATTATTATTATTACAAGAAAAATACATTTTATTTAATAAAACGTGTTTTTTAAGGACAAAAATCAACCCAAAACAATAAATAAACAAATTAAAAATTGGTTAATTGTAATTAGTTTAAGGTAATAAAATATAATTACATAAAATTAACTGTTATAAAATATAATACAAAGATTATAAAATCCCTATTTAAGTTTCTATTGAGGGTTGTGATAGCCCTGTATTAACCTGATTATGTAAAAAGTATTCTCATTGAAAATGTCTTAAAAAGAAAACAAAAAATAAACTTTGTACTCCACATTAATATTCAGATTTAGTATTGGCAGCAGTTTGAGTAGTAACAGTAGTGGGAGTGTAGTTGCAGCTAGTAACGCTAGCCCCAGCTAATTGTTGCAGGTATAGCAGTAGAATTTGCTGTCATTTGAGCAATAATATAACTACTAGTGTAAGTTCCATTTACAAATAGTAGTGAAGAATATTTAAGGCCAACTGGAGTTGAGACAAAAGTCAAAACAAGAGTTGAAAACAGGGTTGACACTGAGTGAACACTGACACTAATCTACGTCTGTAAATTGAAATTAAAATGACTCCCAATTCAGAACCAGTTCTCAATCCCCAACCCAAACTACAGCACCGAGTACTACTAGTAGTAGTTATAGTGGTAGTACAACAGTGTGTAGTAGTAGTAGTAGTGTCATCAGACCGTGGTCAACTTAAGACATTTGATGAGACAGCCCGACATCGTCTTCCTCCTGGTTCCGACTCGCTTCCTGTATTTACAATTGGATCGCATGTTGGCCGGAAACACATTTTTGATCTGCAGTAGAACACATTAGAAACACACTCAATTAGAACCTGCTCAAAAGGTAAACATGTGACATATAGAAACAGATTTATTCCAGCTGCACAGGTGTTCATGTTATTATGTCCACCCCTTGTGAAATGTAAAAGGTTTCTTACTGGTTTGTAGTTGAAAAGGCATCGAGGTGGTCCGCTGCAGTCTGAGCACCTTCCCTGGAGACAAGGACGGAGAAGGAGGGACAGAGGGGACAATAAACGTCAAAAATAATGACTTCTTTCACAAGATCGAGAAAATAGTTGCTGCAATATTGGAATAATGCTTAAAATGTAAACAAATAAACTGTTTAAATAAGACATTCCCCAGCCAGTAAATGCATTTATATCTGCTTCAAAAAGTAAAGTAAAATGTTGTTAATAAATAATGTGAATCCCACAGTATCCGTTGTCCACAGCTGCTTTACTCTCTATACAAATCTTCTCCTTCACTTCATTAAATCCAGCAACAACACACGTCCATAAATCTGCAGCCTCTGATTTCTGATTCTGATGAGCACGATGCCATTATGCACGGTTGTTAACTATGTTTCTCCTGATTAAACGGTAATGACACCAGGTTGCAGCTAAATAACCACTACACATCAGCCTGGTGGGTTATAACTCAGTATTCTGCCTGCTTATGTGGCAGACATCAGATTAACGGGGACTCAAAGATTCTGTGCATCAATCTCACCTTTACAATTTTCTTTTAAGAAAGTGGCATTTCATTTTTTTTTATTCTTAAAAAATGCATTATGCTGTAAACACTCCTGTCATATCAATTATGATATAATGTGATTTATTTCACGAGATACAGTAAAATTAAATCTGACTGATGTGATCACATAAAAACGGCTTCAACAGCATTTTTTATAATCTATTTATTAAACGGATAGCTCTGGTACTTGATTATGATTTAATGAAACGTGTCCGAAACCCTTCATCACTCATCAATTATTCACCTATTCTCTAAAAATGTTGGGATTTTTTTGTGAATTTGGATTTACTAGGTGGGCTAAGTGTTGATAAGTCGTTGTAGGAGATGAACAGGATATACGAGGAAGATAAAAAGGTATTAAGTTATTAATAGAGTTATTAAAGAGCTGGAAAAGTCAATAATCAAAGACGGGACAGACTATGAGGTCCGTTTACTGTTATCAGACCCGATCACCTTGCTGGATGAGAACAGTCAAGAGTACCCTACACTGTCATTTAATTAATGCACAGAAAAAATCAATAAAACAAAGACTTTTTTTTGCTGCCGCCCAGTGCACCGGCCTTTTATCTCCACCCAAAGCAGACAAACTACACCAGTGATGTATGAAAAGGTAACGATGCAACTTAAGATGTAGCTTGCATGTTTCTCTCTGTGGTCTATTATCCTCAGTCTCGAGCAATGTTGTCAGATGCGATATCATTTTTGTGACAGTGCTCTGATTCTGCTAAATACGCTGCAGAACAACATTTCCTGGTGGAGGAATCATAATTTATTATCATTAAGTTATTGCATTTTTTGTTGCCATTTGATTTTAATTGAATAAAGTCGTGCAAGATACCTGTAGTAACTGTTTCATAAAAGCAATAAGCCACTTGAGGCCATGATTTACTGTGATTTTTCAAAAGCTGAAGGGGCATTGTATGTGGCGCCTCATCATCTCACTACGGGGGGCTTACATCCGCAGTTAATGAAGTCTTTTAGACTAACAGCATGTTCGCTCTTCAGGCTTTTTACATTTTACAATTACATTTATTTCGCAGAATTTCCTGTTTTCAATGGATGTTCATAACTGTTAAAAAAAAAACGACCAACTGCCTCTGGCTGCAGATAAGTGTTGTTGTTCATGTGCGGCGCTCTGCTGCATCCACAACATTAAGATTTTCTGGAGATAGCGGTTTCTTTACTTGTTGAGCCTCATACTCATTGGCTTAATTGTTTTTGTGAGAAAAGATTCATTCATTCTATCCATCCATCCTGTCGTTGATCCATTAATACATACATCTTTCCCTCTTTTTCATGTATTCATTCATCCCCCTTTTAACCATCCATCCATCCATCTCTCCATCCGTCCTTACATTGACCTGCAGGGTGATCTGTTTGTTGCATCTGTTGCGGTGGACTTTCAGGACCTGAGGGAGGGCTATGATGACACCGTTCTGCGTCTCCGTGAAATAGCTGAGGGTAACGTCGTCCACAGCTGTCTGGAGGAGGAGAAACAAATCAGACTCTTCACCATACAATATTTCGTGTTTGCATATTTTAGCACATAAACTATAAATCTTCTATACTTCACAAAAATTCTCGTCATCTGTTTTTTTTTTTTTAGATTGATTTCGTTCTTTCCAGGCATCAATCGGAAGCTTTCATTTCTGTCCACCTTTTGGTAGCATCGCCTGATAACGTAGTTGAAAGCTGGAACTCTCCTTTGTGAACAGTCCACTGCTGAAGAGCATTTTATTGACAATCACTGTTGTCATACAATCAAACTCAGAGAAAAAGGACCTTGTAAAAAGGCTAATTATAGTTTACTTGTGTCTTGTTTTCATTTTGCTGAATGCAGCTGAATCTCATGCAACTTTGATTAAAATAAATGTGTCTACATGTCCAGTGATGGATTATTTCTCTGCATTTTGATTGTCATAGAAATGAACTGAAACATGTGGCTGCCTGGAAGGAAATCAATCTAAAAACCTGACAGAAATGCAAAAGGAGAAGTGTGATTGACAGACAAGTCTTCAGTGTTCAGGTGTGAAAAGCTCCTTGAAGGTTGGTCACATGACTGTCCAGCTGTCGTTACCTGGTTGTTGCTGTTTAAGTGGAACTGGACCTGGTACTCGCTGCCCAGCAGTGTGCTTTTCAACATGCCGTCAGTCAGGTGGTCAGGGAAGAGCAGCTCATTGAGAATCACGTGGTACTTGAACACATCAGATTCCTGGACAAACAGACAGACAGAGGAAGTGAGTTCAAGAATAATCAATCTCAGAACCTGTTGGCTGTCATTCTGACGATGGATTAGCATCTGGAGGTGACAAGCTGTATTTATGGTGTGTATCCTTTTTCATGCACTGCTTATTGTTTACAGTCCGTTAAGCAACTTGAGATGCAAGGCTGGATTTTGAGTTGAAAAACAACTGGATTGTTTCCACGAGTAGCCAGTTTACAAGATTATTTGCAAGCATCCAAATATCGAAATCATCTTCAGATGGTAGGCTTTGGGTTCTGATATTGAATTTTGGAGTTTTGCTTCTTTAACTCTCTATGCAGACTGTTTACCTGCTTTCAACCAAAGACATAATCAACGTGATTGTACAATATTACTCAGACTACAAAGGGAAACCAGAATGCTTCCAATACCAAAATCTTGTCCCGTTGTCATTGAATTAACGTATTTATTGAATGGGTTATTATGATAATGGCAAACATCTCTGATGTCTGTTGTTGTGTTGATTGGCAGCTGTGTTCATTGTTGGAGAAACAACTGACCAATCAGAACTTTTTTATGTGGAATTAAGAACGAGGTCTTCTTCATGAGCAAGAGAAATGTCTGAGTGTGGAAGTCAACTAAAAGAAAGAAATCAACATATTTCCATCATTGACATTACGTATTGACCGATAAACTTTTGAGCCTGACGGACCTGGTACCAGGCCTCATACCATGGATACAATGAATAGATTTGTAGAGTTTGAAGTTCTAAAAGTGTAAACATTTGCCACTACTAATATAATGATGCACATTCTGCCCGTAACTCTGAACAATGCCAAAGGGCCAGGATAGATTTCAGTGAGAATTAAATTCCAACTGGAAACACATACAGTCAGCCCATTTTTGCAGTAAAAAATAATGCCAGTTATTTTAAAATTGACAGCTTTGTAGGCATTTATGTTTGTTCTTGTCTGTTAGTAGCTACTATATCCAAAAGACTTAATATAATCCCTCAGCTAAAACAACAAATCATTTTACCAGAACCAACTGTGTAGTGACTGCAGCTATTAAATGGAAGAAAAAGGTCGTTGGGGAAATATCAGGAGTACTTTTTGTTTCCTCTCAGCCGTCTGGAGAGGTTGTTCTCTGTGTTTGATTGACAGCAGCTGGCAGGCTACCAGAACGTCGGTAACACCTTAGTGAACGAGAGACAAAGTAAACAAACTGCTCTGTAGCCTTCGTATCATGTGCAGCCTGTTGTCAGTAGTGTTGAATAGTAAGGACAAACCAGAATCTAACAGGGCTAAAGTGATATATGAAGGTTTGCTAACATGCTGTTTAATGTGCTTCAGTTCATCAGCTAACTGTGCCCTTTTCCCCAGTGAATGTTCATTTGGTAGCTTGTTTAAAAAGATGAGGTGCAGGATGAGACGTGTGTTCATGTTGGAAGTTAGGTAAGAAAGAGACTTTAGCAGGAAATAGTCTGTGGATCTTGAGTTGTGCAGCTGCTGTTTGGCTCAGTGTGACCGTCTAATTTGACTGTGATAGAAAGCTGATGTTGCTGCTTTATGCCGATATGGTTCAAAATTAAGCGATTTGATTGGCTGTACGGAAACAAGTTCTCAATGGACGTTGACAGAGAACGACCGGTATTTAGTCAAACTGATGGACAAGATGTTGGCCACCATCATGAAACACAAATATATAAATTTCTCTTTTTCGGTTTCTGATATTTTTCTGAAAGGAGAACACAGTACAAGTGATTTACAGAGCATGCTGTAGCAGCTATTTTTATGTTATTTTGATTACAGTGGAGGGTTTGAATGCCAGCGCTGGTTTATATCATCTGGACCTACCAGAAGGGAGGAGTTAGTCCTGCTGAGGTGCTGCCTGATGGCATCATCTGTCGGCAGCAGGAGCGTGAAATCAAACACACCCAGGTCATCTGACAGATTGTACATCTGTGAACAAACACACACACACACACACACACACACACACACACACACACACACACACACACACACACACACACACACACACACACACTGAAACATACTAAAAAAAACAACTGATAAGGTTGAATTCAGACAGAGATACAGAAAGACAGATAACCTACCAGAGCGTACTGTCTGAACAGAGTGAAGGTGGAGGAGGAGTTCAGGAAGGCCATCAGGGTGGGGGGCTCGGGGGGGAGGTCTGAGCTGGATGGAGCCAGAACCTGATCACAAACAAAAAAATAAATAAATAAACAAACAAACAGAGATTTAGTTCATATTTTTGTCGGTACCAAAATGAAAATGTTTACCCACAAAATACTTTTATTGTGTTTGTCCTCACAGTCCTCTGCTAAACAATTTGATAAAATCCTTCTAACAAATATACAAAATGACTGTCAATCAAAAACTGTCAATCAACAACTGAAATCAAAAACTGAATCAAAAACTGTCAATCAAAAACTGAAATCAAAAACTGAAATCAAAAACTTTGTGGATAATGTTGTCTTTCAGTTCAACGTACCAGTTTCAGGACAAACCAGCTCCACCACTGGGTGAAGCTCTAAGAACCAGTATGTTGTTTGCTCCACTGAGCCTCCTGGTTGTTAGGACTCTTACCTGGTCTATGATGTGGATGTAGCCATTGATTGCTGGCATGTTGTGGGTGACGATGGAGGCGTTTCCAATGTGAATCACCTGAAACAAGACGACAACAGTTAAATACGGTGTACACTGCATGCATTTCTTTGTGCATTGTTTTCCATTCATTGATGTATTTGTAGTGGTCTGCAACAACACCAACACTGATTTCCACATTTTGATTTTCTATTTAACTACTACATTGAGTTACATTATGAAGGGTTAAAAATAATAATTTTAAAGAGTAAAAATGTGTATTTGGTGAAGGTAAATTCTAAAATTATCATGATGTGTACAAACATAATCTAGAAAAAATAGTTTTTTGCAAGAAGCTTGAATAAAAAACAATATAAAATAGATCATTTAGAGGGATATATGTTATATATGTTTAACCTTCTACAAAAAACAGTTTGCAAATGGTTGTAAAGAAGTGTATGTTTAAGTACACAGGATTTATTGTTTTACTTTTGTTTCTTTACCATGGTATCTTATTGGTATAAAGAATCGTAAAATGTTACTGGTATTGGTAACGACCACCACACATCAGACAATCTGATGTCTATTTAACTCTGAACTAGGCCGAAAAATATATCCGTACAAGACACTCTCAAATTGCGTGTAATTAATGTCTGATCTGCAGAGGCGGCAGTTCATTACACAGTCTACACCAGTCTGTGTGAGTAAAGCATTTATCTGAGATCAGAGGTCAGAAAATAACTATCATGTGATGCTGCATGGACATATTCAATAATGAACAAGGTTTTAACACATTTACAGGGGCTGCAGTTCAACTCCACGTGAGAAAAATGATGTGTTATACATTAAATATAATACAGCCTAATGTGTAAGTCTATCTATACTATTGGAGCCATTTAAGGTCGCGATGTGAGTTTTAGTAAATCCACCCAAATGTGAAGTCTGTCTGTTTGTAATAATTCCCTCATTCTTACCCCGCTGCTGTTGCTGATCTCCCAGTGGGTGGGGGGGTTCATGGTTGGCAGCCTGCTGCCCACCAGTCTGTCCAGGTCTTCTACAGAGTAGATCCCCTGCAGGATGTGGGCCCTGAAACCAGAGAGAGCGAAAAGGAAATTGTTACCACTAACTTCATAGAACACAAACTCACATTTTGATCCTGGGATATTGTGGCTGTTGCTGAAGGATCTGTGTTTCATAAAGGTTAATGCTCCACAGGTGTCAGAAAATATTTACACCATGACAGATGGGTCAAACTTCCTGATAATACATCCCAGTGTTTCTTGTCAGATCAATACAATACAACAATAACAATGTTCTTTTGAACATCTGATGATGTCATAGGATTAACAACACGTAGTTTCATATTCAAGCACAAACGTCCTGAGCATTGTTTAGGTGTGTGCCTGATCAGAGTGTGAGGACACTTACCGCAAGAAGTGAGGCAGATGGTGTCTGCTGGTCCAGAACATGTCCTGAGCTTTAGTCATGTTCCTCAGAGCTTCTTTGGACGGAACCAACAATGTGAGGTTCCCACTCAGGTCCTCAGGGAGATGACTGTACCTCTGAGAGCACACACACGCACACACACACACACACACACAAATAAACTTATATTATCTTAAATGTTAAATTATTTGTTAAAACACTGACCAGCCACATTACTACAATACCTACTTTGAAAGTCAAAGTTTTACAGCTTTTTTTTTATGGTTTTGGCTCATTTAACATGAAGCTAAGTGTTATCTTAGATATGACTAAACAACTTTATTAATCCCCACCTGGTAATCTAGTCTAAAAGTAGTTCAATTTGAACATAGTGTGCTAGTAATGCTAGAACTTCAGGATAAACTTGAATAAGTGAGTATCTACAGTACAGAGCAGTGAGTCTGAGTCTTACACACCTGAGTCAGTCGGTAGAAATTGTACAGCTTTTGGTTCATGTCCAGCTCCTACAAACACACACACAGAGTTATTATGGTATTTAGTTTGTCTGAGCACTGTGGACAAAGCTGGGTTGTAGTAGCAGTGTACGAAACATTCAGGTAGCAGCTCCCTGTTTTTAATTTCCCCCCATTTCACCTATAAAAAGACACACATCACAAGCTGTATCGTATCAGCTGTTGCTAATTAACGTTAATTCTGTTAATAACTTGATAACGGGCCACATGGCTGTTATCAGGTTTGTATGGTCTCTGCAAAGATCATTTATGAGGGAAGACTAACTGGACTGTTTTTGTAGTTCCAACAAATCCAACAGAGCGAGACATTTTCTCTTTAGTGGATCGCTTCACGTCAATGTCAGGAGTCGCATTCTCCCAATTAAACTTTCATTCACATCATATCAATAATTGAAACCAAATAAATAAATAGTTTTGAAACATGATCTCCATTATTTAGGTTAAATAGCTTGTTTAAAAAAAAAAGGTGAGATAAAGTCAGTAAGCAACAGCTGTTATTTCAATGTGTCAGATACATATTTCATCAAAATTGTATATATTCCGCTGCTATGCGAATAAAAGTAATAGATCAGACTTGGTATTGGAAGATTATATTTTGGAGCACTTTTGCTTTTATTTAAAAGAGGACAGAGTTAAAAAATTGGGGAGAGAGAGAGAGAGAGAGAGAGAGAGAGAGAGAGAGAGAGAGAGAGAGAGAGAGAGGGGTATGACATGGAATAAAGGTCCCTAACAAGGCGCTCCCAGATGAACAATATTGAAGGACTTGGATCAGGACCAGGGCTAAAGAAAACATTTATGGGACACCCACATGTGATGTCATACTGGTCTGAATACTTACCTCCAGTAATGACCCGTAGCAGATGGTCCCGTCTCCAGTGTAGCCGTCAGGACAGGTACAGGTGTGATTCCCACCCGTCTTAGAGCTCTCACACGTTGCCTGACAGAGAATGCAGCAGAAAAGAATCATGGGAAACACTGATCACATGAATCAGAACTTAAACATTTGCAAAAGCAACAAGTTTTTCCAGAAACTCCACAGTTATGTGTCTCTGTCATAAGTTACGCCCAAAAATGTGTTTTCTGCGGTCACAGTGACCGTGATCCTTAACCACCAAATTCAAATAATTTCCAGATGTAATGAAATCCCCTCCAGGCGTTCCTGAGATATTGCATTAAATGGGACAGAAAGAAGGTCACAGTGACCTTCACCTTTGGCTGTGTGGGAATTTTCCCAACAATAATAGCGTTATTGTTGGGCTATATTTAGGTATATATTATATTATAGATATTTTTTTTTATTTCCGTGTCATGCACAAAAACGTGCCCAACCCTCATGGGTTTACAAGACACCAACAGTCCAGCTGCAGTGGATCCACATCTCATCAGGTCGCATTTGATTACAAAATGACATGTTGCTTCACCGCTCCATCTTAAACAAAACATTCTGCCTTCTCTCCCAGGCCTGGCAAATAAAATCTGCTACAAAGAAGGTTCCTTTCCTAAAACACAACTCAAGTTTTTCATAATCATCCAGCCAAAAGAAATCAACATAAATGGAAGTCATTTTACTGAAGAGGACATCCCTTATGTCCTCGTAGACAGGACAGTAAAACAAAAAGTGCACCTCATTTTCAATCTCTAGGGCTAATGGTAATGTTCCTGAGCGTAACTGTGCACATAGGGATCTTTGTCTTTTGTTTAAGTTGTACTTAACATAAAGTTCTGCATTATAGTTATTCTTTATGAGACAATAAGTTCATAACTTTGGTTTACACCATATGTCAACTGACCATTTTTCTTTATGCATAAGAAACAGTTTGGTCCTAATATCCTGAATATTACAAAGTAACCTGTTCTGAAAAATGAAAGACAGGTCAGTCATATAAAACAGAGATTTCAAACCCTTAGGCCATGGATGGCCATGCAAAATGTCCCAATGAAATATATTTTTTGTAAGTCTCTGATCAGACATGTTCACAAGTCTATTCCAAAGTCGAAGCATTTGACATTTATGTCGGATCTTTGGTGATTCTCAACCCATGTCCCCAGTAATGGCCAAAACTGATTTTTTAACTCCCAAGAATGATCTAATCGCTCTGTGGTGCACAGTGTTGCAACTTGTGTGCTCACCAAAACCCCAAACACCGGAAACATAGTCAGACACAGGACATACACATGAGTTATATAGTTGTGTATATGTATGAAATCCTAAATTACCACAATGTTTAACTTTGTTCAGTACAGATCCTAGTGCTCTTCCCACTGACTGACCTAGAACATTGACAGCTTCTTTAAATGTCATGTGCTCATCGAGAGTAATGCCAAGGTATTTATACTGTTCAGAGTAAGATAGTACTGTTGAACCAAAGCTAAAAACAACTGAACTTCTCTGTAATGATTTGTGTCTAAAATGTACTATTTGTGTTTTGTCTTGGTTTACCACTAGCCTCCATTTCCAGCACCACTCCACAACAATGTTCAGCATAATCCGCAACATATATTGTTGGTTTTTGAATGACAAACATGAAAGTTTTATTATTTAAAATATGAAAGTCACAAGTGCAGCATTTTAACCAAAGTTGAAAATGTTTCAACTC
Source organism: Anoplopoma fimbria (assembly GCF_027596085.1). Taxonomy (NCBI): domain Eukaryota; kingdom Metazoa; phylum Chordata; class Actinopteri; order Perciformes; family Anoplopomatidae; genus Anoplopoma; species Anoplopoma fimbria. The sequence continues at coordinate 25,598,862 of NC_072465.1, read as the reverse complement.
TCTGCGACAGCAAATGTGCAGCACTCAGTGCATAATGGACGTTCAGCACCATCACACTGCTGGCGTTTATAGTTTAGTGTTAATACATGAAATACATGCAATTCCAAAAAAAGAAAAAAGAAATTAACATAATGTTTGTGGCGTTTCTGGCCTTACTTTTTGCCATCAACATCTAATCAGTTCATCCTTCAGTCCAAGTGGATGTTTGTACCGTTGTTCTTGGCGTTCCTGAGATATTGCATTCTCAATAATTGAACATACAGAAGTACAAACAGATGGACGGACTAACTAACGAACATTTTCAAAACATTGTAGTCGGCATGGAGGCATAAAAGCTGTCCATCTCCACAGCGAGAGAGACAGAACATTGTTTCAGCTGTACTTTTTGGGTATTTTGAGCACTAACAACTAATTTACCTCCATAAAGCCGGAGGCAGAAGTCACAGTATCAGAGGTTTCATTTTCTTTGTTTACTTCCTTTTTTCAAACTGAAGCTTATTTGGAAAGTTTTAGCAGGTTGTAGTGCTTGTCCCAACGTGCTGTTTTGCCGGAGACGTGTTTCACAAATCCATAAAATCCTCAGTAAATAAAACCAAATCACTTTTAATGGCTGACACAATATATGACACATATATTTATACATACAAATATACTACGTGTGTGTGTGTGTGTGTGTGTGTGTGTGTGTGTGTGTGTGTGTGTGTGTGTGTGTGTGTGTGTGTGTGTGTGTGTGTGTGTGTGTGTGTGTGTGTGTTTGTTTACCAGGGCATGGCAGCCTCCGTTCTTCCTGTAGCAGGGGTTAACGGGGTCACACACAATACCGTCCCCACTGTAACCCGATTTACAAACACACTCACTCTGCAAACACACAGACAGATAAACAGAGAAACACATAAACGAACAGTTCTTGACATGTCTTACGCAATATTTACAGTCAGGCAGCTGATAAGTAACTAATTAATAAAATAATACACAATAGGGGATGATGAGAATAGAAGAGAATAGACTTGGACTCTCTCTCTGAGTCGATGTGGATCGTCACATTTGTTAAAAGAGAATCGTGAGACAGAAGATTGAAAACATCAAAAATAAAAAATTGACTTTTAGAAAGAGGAGAGCAGCTGGGCAGAAGGGACGAACTGGGAAATAACAAAAGGAAAGTGATGTTTTTAATAAATTGTTAGTACATTTTCAAAAGCTGTTTAGTTAATGATAATGAATGATTAATGACGCATGTTATCTATCCTTAACTGTTGGTAACACACCTGTCCAGGTCCGATGTGGTTACAGTCGGCGTTGGAGCTGCAGCCTCCTCGACTCTCCAGCTGACAGTTGTTGAGCTCCACACACACTCTGCCGTCACCTGTCCAACCCTCAATACACACACACGACGCGTTACCTGGACCCACGTACACACACTCCGCCTGCAGAGAGGGAGGAAGGGAGAGGATGTGTTATAAAGTAGATACATCTTCAGTTTTATAAAGACCTAAGGGTTGATATTAAATGGTTTGCAACAACACAACACAAAAACTGGCAGTTTATCAATATGATATATTTGATATCTGCCAATGAAGTCATCATTAGCACAGTCTTCTTTATGCTGAAGGGGATCTAGCTCGACTGTTTTGGACAGAAAGGCCTTTTAGACTTTCTTCTCGTTCATATTTGCATTTTTCTTTTGCCTTCTTCTATTAGATTTATTGTGTTAATATGAAATAGATCAAAGTAAAATTGACTTACAGTAATACCGAACAAATGATTAACACTTTTATGTTCCATTTTAAAATCCTACATGGCAAAGTACCAGAGTACATCAGAGAACTTTTAACTCCTTTTAGTAAAAAACTCCAGGTTAACGTCCCTAAAACACATTAGACTTATTTGTAGACGTTATTTGGTAGCTCAGTTTAAAAACAAGTAGTGTCAAACATATTTAGTAAATGGAACGCACCATTTTGTTAGTTTCTTCTGTTTTAATGTGCTCATTGCCGTGCTCATAATTGTGAAGACAATTGCTCCATTAAGGAGATATAAAAAAAAAGATTTCGTCTTTTTAAATTGGGTCACACAACTTAAAGTTCTTTGTTTTGCCATTATTGATTAATGATGAAATAACTTGTACTTTTGTTGTTTTGCTATTATGAAACACTAGTCGATGTTTCAGATTATTTCCAAGTCAATTGGAAATAATTGACACCCACACACACAAGCAGTCAGTCTTACGTTGGAGTGGCAGCCTCCTCGGTTGCTCTTCAGGCAGGGGTTGATGGGAGAACAGGAGTGACCGTCGCCGTCATATCCGTCCCTACACAAACACCTGGTGCAACACACACAAACAAAGATTTTGATTAACAAACTCAGCAGCAGTTAAAGTTAACTGGAGAGTGACTCGTGTTGTTCATCTGCCAAACCCTGCTGAAAAATTCTTTGTTTTGTAGAGAACCACAGAAGAATTGAATAAGCTGCAGAGGTCCAGGAGCCTCCGTCGTGAGGATGACGGTGTACACAAAGAAAAGCTGTAGTTGCTATTTTTGGTGAAACCGACACACCCAGGTTTCTGTCTAGCCCAAAGTGTTGTCACGGTGCTTGACAGGTCTCGGAGCGAGCATCCTTTCAGAAAAAAAAGACGTGAGGTGGTTCCTTGACATCTCTTTGAAATATCTGCCTGCCAGGAAGAGAAGCCTCCATCTTAAGGTTGAATAATTCAACATTTGGGTTTCTGCCAGTAATGTTAGCAATAACAGTTGGATGGAAACAAGACAAAGACTTGACAGCCATGCTGTATAAATATTCTGTATTTTGCACATATTTTTTATAGTATCTTGTCATATTTGTATATTTTTTTTCTTTTCTATATTTATGTTTCTTAAATTTTGCAATACTTGCTTTTATTTCTTTCTTCTTTTTTAATTTTTTTCTTATTCACCAGAAAACGAGGGCTAATTCATAACATTAATACTAGAGACTATGTTGTGATAGAATCGCATCAGCTGTGACAGCAAGTCGGACCAGGGGCGTAAAGTGAAGCCAATGGCTGCTTTTCCATTTCCAACCCACCAACTTCCAGCACCCTTGCTTGGGCCGCACCCATTTTATAACTCAGCCTTCATTTTTTATCTCAGCGACACACCTGTATTATTTGGTGACACTAAAATTGGAGGGAACTATGGCTGCTTTTCCACTTCCACAGTTTTGTTACTGCATTTGCGAGAATGTGACGCCATCGCATTGACAAAATCTGTCTACAGACAGACAGACAGAAATAAAAATCATCTGGCTAAGTATTCAAAACTGCTTCTGTAGTTGTTCCTGCCAGGACCACATTTTACTCACAAGGTGAAATCAATACCAGTCACTGTTGTGGCTGGTAAAACTGACCTAAAATAATACACAATTTCGTTAAAAAGATTTTAAATAAATCCAAATCAGGTGCCAAACTCAGCACTGTCAGCTGTAATAATAGTAGTATCTTACGTGGTATGCAGTCCTTTTTGTGTGCAGTACGCATGGATGTGACAGTGCTGCTGCAGTCCGTCAGAGTTGCACAGGGTGGCCGTCTTGTCACAGTTGTCTCCGGAGTATCCTGCCTTACATGATCCTCTCCGACACACACCGCCGCTGCCTGGACGGTTATCACACAAACCGTGGACACAGTGACACTCTGAAGACACACACACAAAAAAAACACAATGTGTGAAAAAAGAGTCAGTCAAAGTAGTGGATCAATGTAACACCAGGCAAAAAAACTCCTTGGTTTACACTTTCTTTTCTATGTACGAGTGCTTTGCAGCCTCTGCATGCAACAGACTGAGACTCCCGAAACTGTTACTGTAAGTTAGAGACTGTTTTTGAAATTTTCATTATACATACATATGCAGTATTATAATGTAGTGACTATGGGACAGATGGATGACCAGGAGTAATAATGAGGCAGGTACTCATCTGGCAACAGAAGGTAAGACAATCATGGTCCCCAGATGAGGTTGATATTTGTGGTTGACAACTTTTGGTGCATTGTCAATACATTTATTACAGACATTTACGAGCCGCTAGCGTGGCTGTGTCCAAAATCACTCAGTTTACTATATAGTACATTATATTTACTGCCGTTTTAACTGAGTGGCCAAATTCTGAATGTGTACATTTTTCCACTATATAGTGCCCTCACATATTACACAATAGAATGGACAAAGTAATGTACACGGCTTGGACAATGCAATTACCGTTGTGAGACTCAGCTACAGCTGTCAGAGAAGAAACAAAATGCTGATCATTTCAACAGAAGTCTCTCTCCAAGTGAGGAGGAGATGTTACCTTCGTCACAGTTTTCTCCATGCTTGGATGGATCCTCACAGATGTGGCAGGCGATACCCCTGAGGCCCGGCTGACAGCTGCACGAGCCGTTGCCATGGATGCCGTCAAAACACTGCATGTGGTGAGAAAAAAAAAGAATACATAAATAAAAACACATCAGTTGACAAATGCTCCAGTAAAAGAGCTTTTTCATCGTTGCTCACCGTTCCTTTGTTGTAGCAGGGATGCTGGAATCCTCCGATACAGGGTTTACAGTCGGGACCATAGAAACCTTTACAGCACTGTGGAACCTGTCAAACACACACACATCAAATTAAAACAGAAAGATACTACATGTTATAGATTGATACTACTTCACCTTTTGAAAACTGGGACCTGAACAGTAGAACCATCGACTGTGTCAGTAGGACTTCTTGACAACGAACCCTTCTAATGTGGGTCCATTTTGACTTTGTGCTACTTTCGAATAGCATGTGAGTTTGTGTTTTTTGACTTTATCTAACAAGTGTGATTAAAAATCTCCTTTACGCGAGTGTCCCGGCCAAGACAGCAGCACTTTAACCCTTTAAATTCAATAGAATTGGGCCGCAAGTGCCAAATTTGTGGTTTTTTGGTTAAAAGTTAAAAAGTTAAAATCCTTCATATCCCTGAAATCTTTACGACCTTAAATAAATGGTTATGTAAGTCAATAAACCATAATAATTGATTAAAGTTTTGAAACTGAAAGTTGAGAAAAAAGTAGACACAGTCAACACAGCGAACACATTCTCATGAGAAAGTAAAGACGGCCAAAATGTAGATGAATGAAGCTCAAATGAAGTCCCACCGTTTTGGTTGCGTTGCAGAATTTGGCGCAGCCTGACTTGTGCGCCATGCTGACCCGAGACTCGAGGTATGTGCAGTGCGTCTGATGGCTGTCCTGGAGACAGACACCAAGATTTGTTAGCTTTTTGTTGTCATTCATGTGTCATTCACGTATTGAGGAAACATCTGCACACAAATTGCTGAACTGAGAACATGATTTAGCTTCTGTGATATGGATCTGGCAATCCGATCAGAACCAGGGAATTATAATTCTTTGACAAAAATAATGTAATACAGTATTTAATTGTCACAGCGGGTAAATTAAAGCCGAGAGTAGTATCAGGAAAATAACCTACATTTCCACATTCTGTATTGAACAGACACAAAAATAGCCTTTCCTTTTTGATTACTACAATTCTAAGCATTTTCAGTCAATTACAACCTGTGCTTTCATTCAGTGGATATAAATAACACATTACATCATCATAACACTTTCATCACCTTGTATGTTCTGAATGTCAAAGGTCACCTACCAAGTCTTATTTTTTTACATGAACACAACTTTACTGAAGGATCCTTCATATATCTATATATTACATTCTGCAAATGGATTTCCACATCAATCATTTTCTTTCAAACCCAGGTTTGTTTTACCATTTCAACCGTGCCATCTGGACATTCAGTCTCATAGAGGTAGCTGCAGTGAACACATGGACCCTGAAAACCCACAAACACAGAGAGTTAGCATTACTGTTTGATTTGGTTTTGTCAGTCATCGTTCATTGCAGGTCAAAGCCTTCTGAACCAACCAAAAATATTCAATCTGACAATTGTGTTTGTAAAATATCAATTAGCAATCAGTGCAGTCTGTGCGTTTCGCTGTTTGTTTGTTCAGAGTTTGGTTTTGACTCTCGGCCTCGCTCTGCTCACCACGGTGATTTTGTTCTCGGTGACATCACAGCGGTGAGGCAGGATGGGGAGGATGGAGGGCGGGTACAGAAGCCCGTCAATCATGTGGATGATCCCGTTGGACGCCACAATGTTGGTGCTCGACAGATGGACGCCCTTCTCGCCCAAGAGGATCTCACCCTGGAGAAGCAAAAAGGGCGTGGGAGAGGGGGGGGGCACCTTGTGTTAATGGAAGACTGCTAATGTTTACTCTAAATTAGACAGGAAACAAGTCATATTGTGAGAAACACTATCAAAAGCAAATCAGAGACACTCACATCATTGGACACAGTGATGGTGACAATCTGATTGGCCATCGTCTGAATCAGCGGGAGAGCTGTTAACTCGTCGACTGTCAGCTACGGACAGAAAAAAGCATCATGTTGGACAGGACAAACAACAATGAAAATGTAGCTTTTCTTAGTGCATTACAGGTGCTTCATTTGTAATTCAGAGCATTAATAAAGCAGCAAACATTCACCTAAGTAAAGATGTAGACGAGTGATGTCTCACTGCGCAGAGAAAGAAGTCGCTCTCCCTCTAAGCGTGTCGTAATCAGAGCTTCTCTGTTCTTTGTTAATGTAGGCAGTACAGCTGCACGTGCATGTTAGCACGTTTTTTTGTGCCTCACTGGCTAGCTACATGCCAGCACTCTGCACTGCTCTCATAAGGTGGTTACTGCTAATAGCGCCATCCAAACAGAAGCACTGTTGCCGTTGTTTGCACTGTTCGCGCTGTTAGAATCGTTAGCTTCTTTATGTTGAGAGCCGTATGGAGGCAGTGCCTTAAACATACAGTAGACATGCTCTGAATTCGGAATTTAGCACCTTTAACAACAGTGGAGCTCAACTATAAAGGTTGTACTGATGGTGGCCTCCTTAGGAAAGATCACTAAATCTTAAGGGTTCATCCTCTGGAGAGCAGGAATGTGATCAAGAGATATGACAGTTTGCCTTCAAAGATTACGGTGTGTATAAGTGGCCTGTTGTTAGATTATGAGATACTTTAAAGTTTGCCACGATTGCATACTGTCTAGCAGTGCTAGGCTTCTCTTTCTTTACCTGCTCACTTTGTCTTACTGTGGACCAAAGTATTGGAAAGAAAGTTTTTTTTTCATCCCTTCTTCTCAAGAAGAGCAAAAAAGACCGAAGTAAGATAGAAGCAAGAAGGGAAAACTGATAGACTGATGGAGGAAGCCTGGGGTGAAGGGTTGTCTTACCGCAGCCTGGGTGAAAACATGGTGTCTGAGAAGCTCCTGAAGTTTATTTTTGGCCTTGAAAAAGAGAAGAATATCATTAAAGAATCCTGATAATCCTTGCATACGCATGGTGATAAAGGGACTAACAATTGGAAGCTGGGGTGGTAATTGGTGGTAGAAATTATACTTTAAAAAAAAGAATGAAAATAAATATTGATGAGACATTTTTTTTTTAAGATTTACAGCTTCAATAGGTACAAATGGTTGTAAGGGTTGAGAACAACAGGGTCAGAAAGTTATAGAGTATTTGGTTTCAGACAAATACAGAGTTGGTTGATGTCTTTTCATGGAATTCGTTGACAATAAGAAATATAGAGTGTAAGCGGACTCATCATTTAAAGTTACCGATCTGTTATCTGCACTTATAAAAAATACACTCAACAAATGAAAATTGAAGTGCTAACTACACCTACTTCGTGCAGCATGTACAAGAGGCTGCCGTCTCTGGATTTGTCCACAGCCTGGTTGGTGGGGATGAACACAGTCAGAGGACCCGGACCCTTCAAGGGGGGTGGCGACCCGCAGTTCTACAAACACACACAAACAAATCGTATCGGATTAGAGCCGAGGATTAAGCACTGAAATCACACATGAGGACATTTGTAGTGTCACATGATGTACTGAAGCGTTTCAGTAATAGACTGTACATAAGAAGTGGATGTCGTCATCGTGACATCAACCAATTGTTTGTGAAAGGCCGTTTTGAAGCCTCAAGTGCGCATTTTGGCTGTTGCCATCTTGGATTACGGCTGCCGGTATTACGCCTTTTTTGCAACCAATGAACAGAAGTGACCATATTTGGACTGCGGAGAAGGACGTATTGATGCCGCATACAGCGACTTGTCAATCAGAAGGTAGCCCCGCCCTAAAGCATACCCTGCATTATGGTCTATTTGACTCTAAATGGACCATCATTTACTAAATGAACATCATGCTGTATTGAATAAGACTTGAACTAGAGATTGAGACCATAAACTCATGTTTACAATGTTTACTGAGGGAATAAATCAAGAGAGAAGTAGAGTAATATTGTCATTGTCTGCTTTGACATTGTTTTGTTAAGCTCTCACTGCAATATAAATGCCGGGTAAATAAAGGTCAGAACCCTGCACCAAATAAGTTAATGAATAGTTATCACTGCAGGCCACTACAAAGCTCAAACCCCTGAAAGACCTGCTCTGCCAAGTTATGGTTGCTAAGCTATGATTTCACCACTGTTTGGTAGAGGAGAATCAGGACTGCTTCATCTTACTGACCAATAACGTTCAACTGATTTCTTCTCACTTGGGGATAAAACCAATCATCTGTGTGATGTTATTGGCCAGAAGAAAATACTCACATCAACCAGAGACAGGAAGCGGTTGTATTTTTCATCCTTAGTCAGAATCTCTCCGATAGTTATATCAGCGAACTGGATACAAGAAGAAGAAGAAGATGACCAAATGACGACATTCTCGTTCATGAACTGCACTGTAGACAGCATTGTTTTAATAATAATGACACAAAGATGAGCATGAAATAATTTAGTATACATTAAACTTGACAAAAAAGCTACATATCAATGCATTAAGGCAGATTTGAGCATCCGAAATGCTTAAAAAAACCCATACATAGTAGATGTAGTATTTTTTCAGGTATTTTTCCATATTTGGTGAAGTGAAATTCACCTGTTCATCACGAGAGGGTGGAGCAGAGAGTGTGTTTGTGATTGGCCGGTCGATGATGTGGATGATCCCATTGGCTGCTGGCAGGTCTTCCTGGATGACGTTGTACAGTCTGCTGGGGTTGTCCATCAGGATGAACCTCTGAGTCAACCAGACAGAGATACAATCAGGGTTTATGCAGTTAAAATATAGAGTTGAGTAAATTAGTATTTCAGTTAGCAAGTAGCAGCTCTAACAAAGGGTCAGGATGTTTTTTCTTTCTCTTTCTGTCGTTCTACTCACTTCATCATTTTAAGATCCTACAAATGAAGCTCTAGTGTAAGACATTTTTTTTGCTTATTCCTGTAGTTTATTTCCCATACAACTGCCATTCACTTCTCTCACGCATGCTCACTCATAATTTCCTTGCTGTCATTGTTTTCGGTTGTCAATCATGATATCAGCTGTTCTGATCAGCTGGTCTATTCTATCCAATAGCAAAACAAGCGAAACAATTACTTTGTCAGCCTTCCATCCTGCTGCTTTCTCTTTTTAAATGTACGTTCATGTTGCTGTTACATGTGAACCTCCACCTCCCAAGCGTCAAAGACTCTGTCAAGACTTTATCACCATACACCATCTGTTTATTATCAACGATTATCTTTTCCTCCTCTCATGTGTCTCTCCTGATTGAAGTGAACCTGTTAGTTAAATGGCTTGCAACACACACCTGTAATGATAAACAGAAGCATGATAAAGCTCCACCCTCTCTGACGCAACAGAGTAACAGCTGACAGGAAACAGCTGACAGGAAACAGCTTTCCTTCCTTGTCCCTGACAGAAGCGACACACTGAGAGGCAGAGAGGAATACTTGTTGACACCAAAACTACCGGGGACAGCTACAGAAGGGAAAACTGGAATTATGGGAACACTGAATACTTGAAATTTAACCTGCTGTCGATTTCACACGATGAACTGAGTGAGGCACGAGTGAAAGTGAAAGTGAAAGTAACTTTCTAGCCTGGCTGACTACTTTCTATTCTGCTTGCTGTGTTTATAGCTTCACTCGGAGACAAAATGGCTTCCAGGTCGGACGAGGATCTCTGCTGTCCTGTCTGCTATGAAATCTTTAAAAATCCTGTTGTTCTGTCGTGTAGCCACAGCTTCTGTAAAGACTGTCTGAACAACTGGTGGAGGGGGAAACAGACAAAAGACTGTCCGGTTTGTAAGAGAAGATCATCAAAGAGTGATCCTCCTCGTAACTTGGCTTTAAAGAACCTGTGTGAGGCCTTTTTACTGGCGAGAGAACAGAGAGGTTCAGAGACTCTCTGCAGTCTGCACTCTGAGAAACTCAGACTCTTCTGTCTGGACCATCAGCAGCCGGTGTGTGTCGTCTGCAGAGATTCAAGGAGACACAACAACCACAGATTCAAACCCATTGATGAAGCTGCAGAGGATCTCAAAGAGGAGCTCCAGAAATCCCTGAAGCCCTTAATGGAGAAACTGAAGCTCTTTCATGAAGCAAAAAGAAACTGTGATCAAACAGCAGAACACATTAAGGTCCAGGCCCGACGCACAGAGAGGCAGATCAAGGAGCAGTTTAAGAAGCTTCACCAGTTTCTACAAGAGGACGAGGAGGCCAGGATCTCTGCTCTGAGGGAGGAAGAGGAGCAGAAGAGTGAGATGATGAAGGAGAAGATGGAGGCTCTGATTAGAGAGATAGCAGCTCTTTCAGACACAGTCAGAGCCACAGAGGACGAGCTGAGAGCTGGAGACGTCTCATTCCTCAACAACTACAAGGCTGCAGTGGAAAGAGTCCAGCAGGGCCCCCTGCTGGAGGATCCACAGCTGCTCTCAGGAGCTCTGATAGACGAGGCCAAACACCTGGGCAACCTGACCTACAACATCTGGAACAAGATGAAGGAGATGGTCTCCTACAGTCCTGTGGTTCTGGATCCAAACACAGCCGACACAACACTAGTGGTGTCCGAAGATCTGACAAGCGTGAAGTCTGGAGTGCGACCACAGCTTCCAAAAAACCTGGAGAGGACCAAATTCTCCTGCTCCGTTCAGGGCTCTGAAGGCTTCAAATCAGGGACTCACAGCTGGGACGTTGAGGTGGGAAACAACAAGGACTGGGAACTGGGCATGTTGGGAGAGGACATCCAGACGGACGGACGCCTACAGTCTGGATTGTGGAGAATTTTGTTCTCCGACGGTAAATTCACAGCGTTCTCCATGCCAGATCATGAGAAAGTTCTGCCAGTGACGAAGAACCTCCAGAAGATCAGAGTTCATTTGGACTTTGACAAAGGAAAACTGTCGTTCTCTGATCCTGATACTAACACACACATACACACCTTCACACACACATTCACGGACACTGTGTTTCCGTACATTTACACCGAGGATCACCAACCACTGAAGATTTTACCAGTGAAGGTCTCTGTGGCGGTGGAAAAGCAATGTTAGAGATTATTATGATAAGGTTGGTTGATATGACATTGACTTTTAGAAAGTTTAGAAAGTCATATCAGTAATGTCTTGGGTTGTATTACACTGGTTGCAATGCTGCATATTATGGCAATTTTGGATTTACAGGATTATTGCAGCAATGTTATTAAGCAGTATGATTTTATTTTAACAACTTATTATGTGTGCGTGTTACTAGGAGGGCTAGATGTATTAATGAAACAGTGTGCTATGGCTTTTGGTAGCAATTTGGCAAAGATTTTAAGCTGAAATCAAGAATCAAGAATTAAACTTTTCATACTGCAAATACTACAGAATAATTGTTATGCATGATAAAAGCAACTACCAGGACAGATAGTGATGAACCTGTACACAGTGTGGTTCACAGTGACGGTGAGTTACAGCTTTTAGACACTAGATTATGTAAAATTTGGCATACTTAACTAGGGAAATAATATACAGTGTGATGAAGGACTTTTTAGCTAAACCACACCCCCAGTTTATAATAATTACAATAATGATGATAGCGACAATGATCAAAATGTAATGAGTGACAAACGTTAGATGTGTATGATCTGATGACTAAGAAGTATAGATTAATATTGAAATAAAAAATGTATATGGGAATTATCAGGGGGTTTGAAGTAGGCCTGGGTATTGTTTGAGTTTCTTCAACTTCCGTGCTGATAAAAGTTGGGTTTGGGTACCTATATCATAAAAATAACGTGGCTTTTGTTCTGAACTTTACCATGAGGATTATAAACATTTCTTTCAACAAATTATTTCTAATGTTTTGCAAAATAATCCATACTTGTTAAACGCTTTGTGTTTAGTTTTAGCTTTACGTTGTACAATTAGAGGGTTTGTGATTTTGACGGACACATTACCGTAAGTACGCAGGAAGTATTGATATAAGATATTGTTATCATGTTTAAGGTGATGGGGTTGGACGATGATCAAACCGTTTAAAATGCTGACTTTGAATACGATGATTTGAAAAAAAATGTTAAGCAGTGATGATGGTGATGAAGCTATGATGATGTTTTTACAGATACCTTGACGTTACATCTTTACTTTCTTTATGTGATTCAAATCCTTTTAAAAACAGGATGTTGGAATATCAGTAATAGGAAAAAGTAAGTTGAGAGGACAGGCAGAAGGGGGGTATTTGTTTAAAATGTGTGTTATGCCAAGTTAACATGATGAATATCAAAACAAACAAATGAAATAATATTTAATGAATTGCTGAAGCAGAAACCAAATTATTAAGTTGTTGTGGGTTTTCTCTGTTTTTCCTCTGGCCATTGTGATTATGACCAATAAAAATGAAGTTAATGAACTTCCTTGTGATCATCTTTAATTATCTAGACAGTTTTAACATCTATATCTCATGAGGACTAAACATTCATACTAGTGTTTTAACATTTTAGAATTAAGGCTCTTCCAGTTACATCAGTTCACTATAACTAAACACTGTCCTCTGAAATAATTGTAAACCTTTACATTATACTTGTGAGTGAAAACAAAAGAAACATCCAGTTCAAAGGGTTGTTAACAGGGTTGTTGTGTTTTTAAGAGGAGGTTGTACCTTGTTGTCTTTGCTCCTCAACACAGCTCCTCCGTACAGGTTGAAATCTCGTCCCTGCAGATCTTTGTAGAGGTGCTGACCCAGGATCAGGTGGTTTTTACACATCAGCTCCTCATTAACACCCTGTAGAGACCAGAGTATGTGAGTAGATATAATAATCCTCTTCTACTAGTTATTGAAACAGGAAAAGGGGGACATCTGCATGCTCAAATAAAATAAAAAAATGCATAAAGTGAAAATGTTCAAAGGCTCAAAACTGGAAAATAAAACAAAGCTGAAAAACTGTGAATGAACAGAATCCAACAGAAGTCCAACTGATGCAACAGAAAAATGAAATCTCACCCAAACAGTGAGAGATAGATACACCCTGTGGTGCATTTGGATACACATTCATGATGTAACCTGGGATAGATCAAAGTGTGTTTTGGGTCTTTTAACATCAGCCATTGTGTCCCCAGGATGATTCAGACCTCATAGAGGACTCCTTCTGATCCATAGCCATGTGGAGGCTCTCTTTTTCTGCTTTTGTCACTTTTACTGCAGGAATATCTTTTTTTGCATCAGTTGGCTATGTCTTTAATATCCTTTCCTATAGCAGTGCTTTGACCAAATTATTGACCACTGCAATCAAATTACAAATCAGGCATTCAGGGTTTTTGAGCCGATTACTTTTATTTAAAAAAATATGCTAATTGATTCCATCAGTTATGTATGTAAACCAGTCAGAAGCAGAGATGTGCAGATTTTGATTTGATGTCGAAAAAGAAAAAGGTTACTCTCATTATGCATTTAAATGTTTTGTGGTTGTTAGATCTAAAACTAAATCAAGCAAAATGACAAAAATGATCTTTGACCCCAGGAGGACTCTTTGTTTCTTGTGTTTTCTTGCTGAGGTGTGCTACCTCTGCAAGGTTAAAGGTCGCCCATACTGTTGACTTGCAATACGTTTTCTTTCTTAGCACTGTTAAACAAGATTGCCAAGATTCAGTGCTGTTCATCCGTGAGGCGTAACTTGAACTATTGATTTTATCTAGTCGAGATGGAAACCTTTTAAGTCTGATGTCGCATTTAACCTTTATAGTCTACAAGTCTCCTTTTTCTCTTTTACTGTTTTGAATTCTTGCTTTAATTATCTAAAATGTCCAACTAAGGTTTCTATGGTTACATCAGATTTCACAGTCAGGATGTCTGCGTCTGTGTGTGTGTGTGTGTGTGTGTGTGTGTGTGTGTGTGTGTGTGTGTGTGTGTGTGTGTGTGTGTGTGTGTGTGTGTGTGTGTGTGTGCACCCAGAGGCCTCACACTGATTTGCTCTAGTTTGTCCTGACCATCTGTCACGCCGAGCTGAAAAAGTGTGTGTGTGTGTAAGATGTGATCGGGTTAGTGTGTGTGTGTAATTTAAATGCGTTGTCATCTGACACTTTGTGTTATGGGCTGTTTCAGTGTGTTTGATGATTAGAGCTACGATTCCAGCTACATTCTGGGGTCGCCGCTGTGGTACATTCAGACGTACAGACACAAAGAGACAAGCTGCAGAAGGATGTCAGTCATTTTCAGAGGAAACCTGCTGCACAGCGAGGCATCAGAAGTGTTGAGAAAAGTTGGGAAAACCAGATGTGTGTGTCACGCAGCACAGACAAAACAATAGAATAAAGAAGTGTGTAGAGAGATTTTGAGCTAGCTATGATGATGGGCTTTGCTCCCAACTGAAACAGCTTGGCTTCAGAGCCAAAGCTGAAATACTTTAGTATCATAAATCTATAGTTTGGTAACAACATCCTGGAGACTCCTGTTTTTTTGTGTTTAAGAATTAATGAGATTATTAATTAAAAATAAAACTTTGTAGCAGTAGAGACAAACAGACAGTCAGGTGGTTATTCTACAGAGACAGACAGGCGACCTACACTCAGAGGAGTTTTCAGCACCGGGATGAACGCTGTGAAGGGTCCGTTGTGACTCAGCAGCATTGGACAGCCTTTCTCTGAAACACACACACACACACACGCACACACACGCACACACACACACACACACCAAAAGGTCAAATGTCACAAAAAAAATACAAAATAGCTCCCGGTAGAGACAATTTAAAAAAGTACATTTCTCTTGCATTCAGAGTAACAAAAGTAATTATGTGGTCTCACATTGCTGCTTGTTTATTTAATGACTACACAGTTTTGGCCGTAGTTGTGCATTCATAAATAGATCGAGTTGAACTACAGTTATTTATGAATAACCTTGTGGTTGTATCCCTCCGCCAACCACCCATGTTGCAGTTTGCATTCAGTTGGTCCAGAATGTCATAACTTCATTATTTTATCTTATTGGAGATGTTGAATTAATGTATGAATTTTTGAGCTATGGCCAAAAACATATCCGTTTAATCAGGTCATTTTTTTGTTGTTGTTTTGTCTTCGCAGCTGGTTTAGAAGGCTGCAAACTATTTTCTTTTACCAACGTCCCGAAAAAGAATTAAAAATGCTCTGAGGTCAGTGCAAACCATCAAAAATTCAGAATGTTATCTTTTAACTTTGTTACAGCCATCTATAGTGGCTTTTGGCATAAAAATAACAGAATTAAATTGAAAAGGGAAATAAAGATTGTATTTTTATTTATGAAAAGAAAGAATCTTGAATTTTGAGTTTTAAGGATGTATAATAAGCTGCTTAGAGCTAGTGTCATTATTCCCGTTTTAATATCTATATATTATATTGTTGTGAAAACATCTCCTTCAAACAACTGGGTCAACTCTTTAAGGATCACAGATACATTTCAGTCTGTTACACCACTAAGTGATTCACACCTCTGAAATAGTACAGTTCAGTATATAGTATATCAAAACATTTATACAGTGTATTTGTGGTTCTTTTACCAAACATGGCGACGGCTCCGGTCAGATTTTCTCTCTGACTTCCACTCCTGTCCAGCTCTATCAGCCGCTCCATCAGGTTACCATAGCAACGGTATCCGTCACCAATCTGACCCGCCTCACACACACACCTGAGGGGGAGGGAGGGAGGGTGAATAATGAAATAATAAATAAA
The DNA here is from genome assembly GCF_027596085.1 of Anoplopoma fimbria. Taxonomy (NCBI): domain Eukaryota; kingdom Metazoa; phylum Chordata; class Actinopteri; order Perciformes; family Anoplopomatidae; genus Anoplopoma; species Anoplopoma fimbria. The sequence continues at coordinate 25,582,790 of NC_072465.1, read as the reverse complement.
TAATTAAACGTTTAATGATGTTTGAGAGACATCATTAAACGTGTAATGAAGTCTCTCACATTTCATTTCTACAGTCTCGAAAATGTCCGTACGCATGGCTGAGAGTTTCCGTACAGGTGAGCACATAGTGCCGTCAAGTTTGTCTTTATAGATCACAACGTGTGCGTGGGAAGTGGCCTCTTTCAGACCCCGTTATGTGCGTACACAACGGTTATAAATGAGACCCCTGGGTGTAATTCTTGTCTTGGTGCTAGTTCTGGTTTTAGTTCTGGGTCTAGTACTAGAGAACAAAAGAGAGACAGAGAGAAACCTCGTCTTAGATCCGGGTCTAGATATGGTTGTAGTGCTACAGAGCAAGACAGACAGACAAAAGAAACTGTCTCTGGGTCTACCTTCAGGTTCTAGTCCTAGTCTAGACCTGGACCTGGCTCTAGTTCAAGGGATCCAAAGTGTTTTTGTTGTCTGACCTGGGTTGTCCATCCAGTTCAGTTTGACAGATAGCTGTTGGGTCACAGGTGTTCGCTAAGCAGGCAGAGACCAGATGACAACCGAACTCAGCGCTGCCACCTACAGGGGACATCCCAAACATGCACTCGCAGCTGGACTGACAGACAGACAGACAGACAAACAGACACAGTGGTTAAACACACTTTCAGGATTTAGATCTGGTTTAGAGTCTAAACATAATATTGACTCGTAAATATTTGTTCCGACATAAACTGTGTTGTTGGTCTTGGTTCTGACGGTCATTCTGGTTCAAGGACTTGTCTTGTCCTAGACCTGGTTCTGGTCTTGGCTCTGGAGGTACCCTAACCTTGTTGGGTCCTTTGAAGACACAGACGGTCGAGTTGACGGGACACCCTCCGTTGTTCTCGGAGCAAGGGTTTCTGGGTACGCAGATCTTGCCATC
>NC_072465.1:25274380-25276880 GCF_027596085.1 Anoplopoma fimbria | reverse complement strand
CGATCACATGATCAGCTCTCGGCCAATCAAATGACTCGCTGATCATGGTTTCAACTCTCGACTCGCTTTGCCTTTATTTCAAAATAAGAGTGCACTGTAATTCAAGATAAACACCAGGATTAACACATCCTGCTTTTCAAGGAACTAAATTAGCTTGATGAGGATAAACAGGAATATGTTAGCCTGAATTAGCTAAGCCACATTAAACAATCAGGTTCATGATGTGTGTGACTTTTACTTTTACAGGATTACAAACCCAGGTCGACTTGGTTTAGGGACTGAAAATGAGAAAGCGTAAAAACAGGAAGCAGTTCCTCAGTGTGAGATGAAGACCAGCTGTTTCTCTGTTCCTGTTGTGTCGTGTCTTTACAGATTATTTCCCTTCAATCAGTTTATTTAACTTCTAATGCTACGTGTTAAGCAAAGTGCTACGTAACTGTGTGTGTGTGTGTGTGTGTGTGTGTGTGTGTGTGTGTGTGTGTGTGTGTGTGTGTGTGTGTGTGTGTGTCAGTATTAGTCTACGTTAATCAAACACTTGCTCTTTAAAGCAGAACACACACACACACACACACACATTGAGTCACATGTCGGGCAAGAAAAGGTGAGTGAGTGTGTGTGTGTGTGTGTGTGTGTGTGTGTGTGTGTGTGTGTGTGTGTGTGTGTGTGTGTGTGTGTGTGTGTGTGTGTGTGTGTGTGTGTGTGTGTGTGAGCAGGTGTGTCATTCAGGTCTAAAGATAGGAATGCTCACCTTTGGACCAAAGGGGGTGTGGTGGTGCAGTTGGCAAACTCTTAAGGTGTGTGTGTGTGTGTGTGTGTGTGTGTGTGTGTGTGTGTGTGTGTGTGTGTGTGTGTGTGTGTGTGTGTGTGTGTGTGTGTGTGTGTGTGTAACTGTGCGTGTAAAAATCTGCCCTTTGTGTAGTTTTTTCCTTTCAAAATTCTTCTTCTTCTACTCTTCCCACAGCTCACAGTGGGATCACGTTTTTAAGATATGATTATTGTTGCCTGAGAACGTTGTGTTAAACGGTATAATTATCACAATGGTGAAATACTACTATTAGTACTTAAATACAGGGAGCTGTACATGGAAATCTTTGTTGAATGAACTACCATCAAATACCCTAAAAACTAAAGCAGGCTGGGTGTTTCAAGTTTAAGAGAGAAGTGACTTTAAATGCAGTTTTAAATCAGATTTTTTTTTAGTTTTAGAACCAGAGAAAATCCTGCACTGACTTTCAGTGTTTATTCATCTATATGAGCCTCGTAGCGAGTGTTTTCTGCTGAGTATTAATGCGTTAGAAGGCACAACATTAGGACCTTAAAGCGAACGACCACAGCTCAGTCACACGGAGCTCTTATGAGTCAGTAGCACCACCCAACCGTCTCCTCACTTACCACTAACAAGCACCACAGACCGAGTTAATGGCCACCCGTGAGGAGTGATGTAATGTCATCTCATTGTCAGTCATGTAAAATGCATATCTCTCTCTCACTCAAAGTCACGACTCAGCATCCGCATCTTAGCCGTGCTTCAGTATGTCAACAAGCTACTACAACTTATCACTGCACTGAAATGTATTCTGGTCTAATCTATTAGTATTTTATTGAATTTTATCAAATAATTTAAACCGCAGAATGTTTTTTATATTTTCAGTTTTTGAACGTCATTCTAATGCTTTTCTTTGCCTCTGTGTTTTGAAAAAACAAATCTAGTATAACATCAGCAAGTTGTGGACAGACAAACAAACAGATATAGATAAAATTGTTTTTTTTGTTTGACCGGTAAAAAAATCGGTCTGTTTTGTGGCTAATTAAAAACAATAGACTGTATATATAAGAAGTGGACTTAGCAGTCGTCACGTCACCCATTGGTCTGTGGACTGACGTTCTGAAGCCTTGAGTTTAGAGATTTGGCCGTCGCCATCTTGTCTTTTTGCAACCAGTGAATGGAAGTGACCATATTTTGACTGCAGACTGACGTGGAGACGCCGTATACGTCTCTGGTAGCGCCAAAGACCTGTCAATCACAAGGTAGCCCCGCCCTAAAACACACCTTGCTTTATGGTCTATTTGACTCTAAATGGACCATAATTTACTAAATGAGCATCATGCTGTATTGAAGAAGACTTGAAACTAGAGATTGAGACCATAAACTCATGTTTACAATGTTTACTGAGGGAATAAATCAAGAGAGAAGTAGAGTCATTTTCTCATAGACCAGAGGAGTCGCCCCCTGCTGGTCAGTAGAGAGAATGCAAGTTTTAAAAACTTCCGCGTTGGCTTCACTTTTTAAAAAAAATTGGCTCTGTTTCCATCAGTGTTTCATCGCAGTTTATACTGTAGTAAAAAGAGTTTTCAGTCTTAATTAATGAAAACTAGTCACATATTGAAGATCAACCTGAAAACGGTTTTATTTAATCATAAGACAGGAGATGAAGTGGCTGTTAGGCGTCATGTTTAAGTATCATTATTTCCATTAACTATGAACTAAACGATTCTGCTG